>NC_039361.1:102625966-102639477 GCF_003573695.1 Papaver somniferum | reverse complement strand
AATAACTATTAGTCCTCTAAAATTAAAGATAGATATCACCTGGAATGCTAGAAACTGTTTAAAACATCTAATATTATACAAAAACTGGTGCATTTAAGAGGGTGGTTCAAAAGAATACATATAAGTATAGGTGAATGCTTGGTTTCATAGTAGGCTTGTTATCAATAACTATTAGTCCTCTAAAATTAAAGAATTAATAGATGTCACCTGGAATGCTAAAAATTGTTTAAAACATCTAATAATATACAAAAACTGGTACATTTAAGAGGAAGGTTCAAAAGACTACACAGAAGTATAGGTGAATGCTTAGTTTCATAGTAGGCTTGTTATCAATAACTCATAGTCCTCTAAAATTAAAGAATTAATAGTTGTCACCTGGAAAGGTAGAAACTGTTTAAAACATCTAATAATATACAAAAACTGGTACATTTAAGAGTGGTTCAAAAGAATACATATAAGTATAGGTGAATGCTTAGTTTCATAGTAGGCTTGTTATCAGTAACTATTAGTCCTCAAAAATTAAAGTATTGATAGATGTCACCCGGAATGCTAGAAACTGTTTAAAACATCTAATAATATACAAAAACTGGTATATTTTAGAGGAAAGTTATAAAGAATACACAGAAGTATAGGTGACTGCTTAGTTTCATAGTAGGCTTGTTATTAATACCTCATAGTCCTCTAAAATTAAAGAATTAATAGATGTCACCTGGAACGCTAAAAACTGTTTAAAACATCTAATAATATACAAAAACTGGTACATTTAAGAGGATGGTTCAAAAGAATACATATAAGTATAGGTGAATGCTTAGTTTCATAGTAGACTTGTTATCAATAACTATTAGTCCTCTAAAACTAAAGTATTGATAGATGTCACCTGGAATGCTAGAAACTGTTTAAAACATCTAATAATATAAAAAAATGATACATTTTAGAGGAAAGTTCAAAAGAATACACTGAAGTATAGGTGACTGCTTAGTTTCATAGTAGGCTTGTTATCATTAACTCATAGTTCTCTAAAATTAAAGAATTGATAGATGTCACCTGCAACGCTAAAAACTGTTTAAATCATCTAATAATATACAAAAACTGGTACATTTAAGAGGATGGTTCAAAAGAATACATATAAGTATAGGTGAATGCTTAGTTTCATAGTAGACTTGTTATCAATAACTCATAGTCCTTTAAAATTAAAGAATTAATTGATGTCACCTGGAACGGTAGAAACTATTTTAAACATTTAATAATATACAAAAACTGGTACATTTAAGAGGATGGTTCAAAAGAATAAACCGAACTATAGGTGAATACTTAGTTTCATAGTAGGCTTGTTATCAATAACTATTAGTCCTCTAAAATTAAAGTATTGATAGATGTCACCTGGAACGCTAGAAACTGTTTAAAACATCTAATAATATAAAAAAAATTGTACATTTTAGAGGAAAGTTCAAAAGAATACACAGAAGTATAGGTGACTGTTTAGTTTCATAGTAGGCTTGTTATCAATAACTCATAGTCCACTAAAATTAAAGAATTAATAGATGTCACCTGGAACGCTAAAAACTGCTTAAAACATCTAATAATATACAAAAACTGGTACGTTTAAGAGGAAGGTTCAAAAGACTACACATGAATATAGGTGAATGCTTAATTTCATAGTAGGCTTGTTATCAATAACTCATAGTCCTTTAAAATTAAAGAATTAATAGATGTCACCTGCAACGCTAAAAACTGTTTAAAACATCTAATAATATACAAAAACTGGTACATTTAAGAGGATGGTTCAAAAGAATACATATAAAAATAGGTGAATGCTTAGTTTCATAGTAGACTTGTTATCAATAACTCATAGTCCTTTAAAATTAAAGAATTAATTGATGTCACCGGGAACGGTAGAAACTATTTTAAACATTTAATAATATACAAAAACTGGTACATTTAAGAGGATGGTTCAAAAGAATAAACCGAAGTATAGGTGAATACTTAGTTTCATAGTAGGCTTGTTATCAATAACTATTAGTCCTCTAAAATTAAAATATTGATAGATGTCACCTGGAACGCTAGAAACTGTTTAAAACATCTAATAATATAAAAAAAAAATTGTACATTTTAGAGGAAATTTCAAAAGAATACACAGAAGTATAGGTGACTGTTTAGTTTCATAGTAGGCTTGTTATCAATAACTCATAGTCCACTAAAATTAAAGAATTAATAGATGTCACCTGGAACGCTAAAAACTGCTTAAAACATCTAATAATATACAAAAACTGGTACATTTAAGAGGAAGGTTCAAAAGACTACACATGAATATAGGTGAATGCTTAATTTCATAGTAGGCTTGTTATCAATAACTCATAGTCCTTTAAAATTAAAGAATTAATAGATGTCACCTGCAACGGTAGAAACTGTTTAAAACATCTAACAATATACAAAAACTGGTACATTTAAGAGGGTGGTTCAAAAGAATACATATAAGTATAGGTGAATGCTTAGTTTCATAGTAGGATTGTTATCAATAACTATTAGTCCTCTAAAATTAAAGAATTAATATATGTCACCTGGATTGCTAAATATTGTTTAAAACATCTAATAATATACAAAAACTGGTACATTTAAGAGGAAGGTTCAAAAGACTACACAGAAGTATAGGTGAATGCTTAGTTTCATAGTAGGTTTGTTATCAATAACTCATAGTCCTCTAAAATTAAAGAATTAATAGATGTCACCTGGAACGCTAAAAACTGTTTAAAACATCTAATAATATACAAAAACTGGTACATTTAAGAGGAAGGTTCAAAAGACTACACAGAAGTATAGGTGAATGCTTAGTTTCATAGTAGGCTTGTTATCAATAACTCATAGTCCTCTAAAATTAAAGAATTAATAGTTGTCACCTGGAAAGGTAGAAACTGTTTAAAACATCTAATAATATACAAAAACTGGTACATTTAAGAGGATGGTTCAAAAGAATACATATAAGTATAGGTGAATGCTTAGTTTCTTAGTAGGCTTGTTATCAATAACTCATAGTCCTCTAAAATTAAAGAATTAATAGTTGTCACCTGGAAAGGTAGAAACTGTTTAAAACATCTAATAATATACAAAAACTGGTACATTTAAGAGGATGGTTCAAAAGAATACATATAAGTATAGGTGAATGCTTAGTTTCATAGTAGGCTTGTTATCAGTAACTATTAGTCCTCTAAAATTAAAGTATTGATAGATGTCACCTGGAATGCTAGAAACTGTTTAAAACATCTAATAATATAAAAAAATGATACATTTTAGAGGAAAGTTCAAAAGAATACACAGAAGTATAGGTGACTGTTTAGTTTCATAGTAGGCTTGTTATCAATAACTCATAGTCCTCTAAAATTAAAGAATTGATAGATGTCACCTGGAACGCTAAAAACTATTTAAAACATCTAATAATATACAAAAACTGGTACATTTAAGAGGATGGTTCAAAAGAATACATATAAGTATAGGTGAATGCTTAGTTTCATAGTAGACTTGTTATCAATAACTATTAGTCCTCTAAAATTAAAGTATTGATAGATGTCACCTGGAATGCTAGAAACTGTTTAAAACATCTAATAATATAAAAAAATGAAACATTTTAGAGGAAAGTTCAAAAGAATACACATAAGTATAGGTGACTGCTTAGTTTCATAGTAGACTTGTTATCATTAACTCATAGTTCTCTAAAATTAAAGAATTGATAGATGTCACCTGCAACGCTAAAAACTGTTTAAAACATCTAATAATATACAAAAACTGGTACATTTAAGAGGATGTTTCAAAAGAATACATATAAGTATAGGTGAATGCTTAGTTTCATAGTAGACTTGTTATCAATAACTCATAGTCCTTTAAAATTAAAGAATTAATAGATGTCACCTGCAACGGTAGAAACTGTTTAAAACATCTAACAATATACAAAAACTGGTACATTTAAGAGGGTGGTTCAAAAGAATACATATAAGTATAGGTGAATGCTTGGTTTCATAGTAGGCTTATTATCAATAACTATTAGTCCTCTAAAATTAAAATATTGATAGATGTCACCTGGAACGCTAGAAACTGTTTAAAACATCTAATAATATAAAGAAATTGGTACATTTTAGAGGAAAGTTCAAAAGAATACACAGAAGTATAGGTGACTGTTTAGTTTCATAGTAGGCTTGTTATCAATAACTCATAGTCCACTAAAATTAAAGAATTAATAGATGTCACCTGGAACGCTAAAAACTGCTTAAAACATCTAATAATATACAAAAACTAGTACATTTAAGAGGAAGGTTCAAAAGACTACACATGAATATAGGTGAATGCTTAGTTTCATAGTAGGCTTGTTATCAATAACTCATAGTCCTTTAAAATTAAAGAATTAATAGATGTCACCTGCAACGGTAGAAACTGTTTAAAACATCTAACAATATACAAAAACTGGTACATTTAAGAGGGTGGTTCAAAAGAATACATATAAGTATAGGTGAATGCTTAGTTTCATAGTAGGCTTATTATCAATAACTATTAGTCCTCTAAAATTAAAATATTGATAGATGTTACCTGGAACGCTAGAAACTGTTTAAAACATATAATAATATAAAAAAAATGGTACATTTTAGAGGAAAGTTCAAAAGAATACACAGAAGTATAGGTGACTGTTTAGTTTCATAGTAGGCTTGTTATCAATAACTCATAGTCCACTAAAATTAAAGAATTAATAGATGTCACCTGGAACGCTAAAAACGGCTTAAAACATCTAATAATATACAAAAACTGGTACATTTAAGAGCATGGTTCAAAAGACTACACATGAATATAGGTGAATGCTTAGTTTCATAGTAGGCTTGTTATCAATAACTCATAGTCCTCTAAAATTAAAGAATTAATAGTTGTCACCTGGAAAGGTAGAAACTGTTTAAAACATCTAATAATATACAAAAACTGGTACATTTAAGAGGATGGTTCAAAAGAATACATATAAGTATAGGTGAATGCTTAGTTTCATAGTAGGCTTGTTATCAGTAACTATTAGTCCTCTAAAATTAAAGTATTGATAGATGTCACCTGGAATGCTAGAAACTGTTTAAAACATCTAATAATATAAAAAAATGATACATTTTAGAGGAAAGTTCAAAAGAATACACATAAGTATAGGTGACTGTTTAGTTTCATAGTAGGCTTGTTATCAATAACTCATAGTCCTCTAAAATTAAAGAATTGATAGATGTCACCTGGAACGCTAAAAACTATTTAAAACATCTAATAATATACAAAAACTGGTACATTTAAGAGGATGGTTCAAAAGAATACATATAAGTATAGGTGAATGCTTAGTTTCATAGTAGACTTGTTATCAATAACTATTAGTCCTCTAAAATTAAAGTATTGATAGATGTCACCTGGAATGCTAGAAACTGTTTAAAACATCTAATAATATAAAAAATGATACATTTTAGAGGAAAGTTCAAAAGAATACACAGAAGTATAGGTGACTGCTTAGTTTCATAGTAGGCTTGTTCTCTAAAATTAAAGAATTGATAGATGTCACCTGCAACGCTAAAAACTGTTTAAAACATCTAATAATATACAAAAACTGGTACATTTAAGCGGATGGTTCAAAAGAATACATATAAGTATAGGTGAATGCTTAGTTTCATAGTAGACTTGTTATCAATAACTCATAGTCCTTTAAAATTAAAGAATTAATTGATGTCACCTGGAACGGTAGAAACTATTTTAAACATTTAATAATATACAAAAACTGGTACATTTAAGAGGATGGTTCAAAAGAATAAACCGAAGTATAAGTGAATACTTAGTTTCATAGTAGGCTTGTTATCAATAACTATTAGTCCTCCAAAATTAAAATATTGATAGATGTCACCTGGAACGCTAGAAACTGTTTAAAACATCTAATAATATAAAAAAAATGGTACATTTTAGAGGAAAGTTCAAAAGAATACACAGAAGTATAGGTGACTGTTTAGTTTCATAGTAGGCTTGTTATCAATAACTCATAGTCCACTAAAATTAAAGAATTAATAGATTTCACCTGGAACGCTAAAAACTGCTTAAAACATCTAATAATATACAAAAACTGGTACATTTAAGAGGAACGTTCAAAAGACTACACATGAATATAGGTGAATGCTTAGTTTCATAGTAGGCTTGTTATCAATAACTCATAGTCCTTTAAAATTAAAGAATTAATAGATGTCACCTGGATTGCTAAAAATTGTTTAAAACATCTAACAATATACAAAAACTGGTACATTTAAGAGGAAGGTTCAAAAGACTACACAGAAGTATAGGTGAATGCTTAGTTTCATAGTAGGTTTCTTATCAATAACTCATAGTCCTCTAAAATTAAAGATTTAAAATATGTCACCTGGAACGCTAAAAACTGTTTAAAAAATCTAATAATATACAAAAACATGTACATAGAAGAGGATGGTTCAAAAGAATACATATAAGTATAGTTGAATGCTTAGTTTCATAGTAGGTTTGTTATCAATAACTATTAGTCCTCTAAAATTAAAGTATTGATAGATGTCACCTGGAATGCTAGAAACTGTTTAAAACATCTAATAATATACAAAAACTGGTACATTTAAGAGGGTGGTTCAAAAGAATACATATAAGTATAGGTGAATGCTTGGTTTCATAGTAGGCTTGTTATCAATAACTATTAGTCCTCTAAAATTAAAGAATTAATAGATGTCACCTGGAATGCTAAAAATTGTTTAAAACATCTAATAATATACAAAAACTGGTACATTTAAGAGGAAGGTTCAAAAGACTACACAGAAGTATAGGTGAATGCTTAGTTTCATAGTAGGCTTGTTATCAATAACGCATAGTCCTCTAAAATTAAAGAATTAATAGTTGTCACCTGGAAAGGTAGAAACTGTTTAAAACATCTAATAATATACAAAAACTGGTATATTTAAGAGGATGGTTCAAAAGAATACATACAAGTATAGGTGAATGCTTAGTTTCATAGTAGGCTTGTTATCAATAACTATTAGTCCTCTAAAATTAAAGTATTGATAGATGTCACCTGGAATGCTAGAAACTGTTTAAAACATCTAATAATATACAAAAACTGGTATATTTTAGAGGAAAGTAATAAAGAATACACAGAAGTATAGGTGACTGCTTAGTTTCATAGTAGGCTTGTTATCAATAACTCATAGTCCTCTAAAATTAAAGAATTGATAGATGTCACCTGGAACGCTAAAAACTGTTTAAAACATCTAATAATATACAAAAACTGGTACATTTAAGAGGATGGTTCAAAAGAATACATATAGTTATAGGTGAATGCTTAGTTTCATAGTAGATTTGTTATCAATAACTATTAGTCCTCTAAAATTAAAGTATTGATAGATGTCACCGGGAATGCTAGAAACTGTTTAAAACATCTAATAATATAAAAAAATGGTACATTTTAGAGGAAAGTTAAAAAGAATACACAGAAGTATAGATGACTGCTTAGTTTCATAGTAGGCTTGTTATCAATAACTCATAGTCCTCTTATATTAAAGAATTAATAGATGTCACCTGAAACGTTAAAAGCTGTTTAAAACATCTAATAATATACAAAAACTGGTACATGTAAGAGGAAGGTTCAAAAGACTACACAGAAGTATAGGTGAATGCTTAGTTTCATAGTAGGCTTGTTATCAATAACTCATAGTCCTTTAAAATTAAAGAATTAATAAATGTCACCTGGAACGCAAGAAACTGTTTTAAACATTTAATAATATACAAAAACTGGTACATTTAAGAGGATGGTTCAAAAGAATACACCGAAGTATAGTTGAATGCTTAGTTTCATAGTAGGCTTGTTATCAATAACTATTAGTCCTCTAAAATTAAAGTATTGATAGATGTCACCTGGAATGCTAGAAACTGTTTAAAACATCTAATAATATAAAAAAATGGTACATTTTAGAAGAAAGTTAAAAAGAATACACAGAAGTATAGATGACTGCTTAGTTTCATAGTAGGCTTGTTATCAATAACTCATAGTCCTATTATATTAAAGAATTAATAGATGTCACCTGGAACGTTAAAAGTTGTTTAAAACATCTAATAATATACAAAAACTGGTACATGTAAGAGGAAGGTTCAAAAGACTACACAGAAGTATAGGTGAATGCTTAGTTTCATAGTAGGCTTGTTATCAATAACTCATAGTCCTTTAATATTAAAGAATTAATAGATGTCACCTAGAACGCAAGAAACTGTTTTAAACATTTAATAATATACAAAAACTGGTACATTTAATAGGATGGTTCAAAAGAATACATCGAAGTATAGGTGAATGCTTAGTTTCATAGTAGGCTTGTTATCAATAACTATTAGTCCTCTAAAATTAAAATATTGATATATGTCACCTGGAATGCTAGAAACTGTTTAAAACATCTTATAATATAAAAAAAATGGTACATTTTAGAGGAAAATTTAAAAATTATACACAGAAGTATAGGTGACTGTTTAGTTTCATATTATGCTTGTTATCAATAACTCATAGTCCACTAAAATTAAAGAATTAATAGATGTTGCCTGGAATGCTAAAAACTGCTTAAAACATGTAATAATATACAAAAACTGGTACATTTAAGAGGATGGTTCAAAAGACTACACAGAAGTATAGGTGAATGCTTAGTTTCATAGTAGGCTTGTTATCAATAACTCATAGTCCTTTAAAATTAAAAAATTAATAGATGTCACCTGCAACGGTAGAAACTGTTTAAAACATCTAATAGTATCCAAAAACTGGTACATTTAAGAGAGTGGTTCAAAAGAATACATATAAGTATAGGTGAATTCTTAGTTTCATAGTAGGCTTGTTATCAATAACTATTAGTCCTCTAAAATTAAAGAATTAATAGATGTCACCTGGATTGCTAAAAACTGTTTAAAACATGTAATAATATACAAAAACTGGTACATTTAAGAGGATGGTTCAAAAGAATACACAGAAGTATAGGTGACTGCTTAATTTCATAGTAGGCTTGTTATCAATAACTCATAGTCCTCTTATATTAAAGAATTAATAAATGTCACCTGGAACGTTAAAAGCTGTTTAAAACATCTAATAAAATACAAAAACTGGTACATTTAAGAGGAAGGTTCAAAAGACTATACAGAAGTATAGGTGAATGCTTAGTTTTATAGTAGGCTTGTTATCAATAACTCATAGTCCTTTAAAATTAAAGAATTAATAGATGTCACCTGGAACGCAAGAAACTTTTTTAAACATTTAAAAATATACATAAACTGGTACATTTAAGAGGATGGTTCAAAGGAATACACCGAAGTATAGGTGAATGCTTAGTTAAATAGTAGGCTTGTTATCAATAACTATTAGTCCTCCAAAATTAAAATATTGATAGATTTCACCTAGAACACTAGAAACAGTTTAAAACATCTAATAATATACAAAAACTGGTACATTTAAGAGGAAGGTCCAAAAACATACACAGAAGTACAGGTGACTGCTTAGTTTCATAGTAGGATTGTTATCAATAACTCATAGTCCTTTAAAATTAAAGAATTAATAGATGTCACCTGCAACGGTAGAAACTGTGTAAAACATCTAATAATATACAAAAACTGGTACATTTAAGAGGATGGTTCAAAAGAATACATATAAGTATAGGTGAATGCTTAGTTTCATAGTAGGCTTGTTATCAATAACTATTAGTCCTCTAAAATTAAAGTATTGATAAATGTCACTTAGAACGCTAGAAACTGTTTAAAACATCTAATAATATACAAAAACTGGTACATTTAAGAGGAAAGTTCAAAGGAATACACAGAAGTATTGGTGACTGCTTAGTTTCATAGTAGGCTTGTTATCATTAACTCATAGTCCTTTAAAATTAAAGAATTGATAGATGTCACCTGGAACGCTAAAAACTGTTTAAAACATCTAATAATATACAAAAACTGGTACATTTAAGAGGATGGTTCAAAAGAATACATATAAGTATAGGTGAATGCTTAGTTTCATAGTAGACTTGTTATCAATAACTATTAGTCCTCTAAAATTAAAGTATTGATAGATGTCACCTGGAATGCTAGAAACTGTTTAAAACATCTAATAATATAAAAACAAAATGATATATTTTAGAGGAAAGTTCAAAAGAATACACAGAAGTATAGGTGACTGTTTAGTTTCATAGTAGGCTTGTTATCAATAACTCATAGTCCACTAAAATTAAAGAATTAATAGATGTCACCTGGAACGCTAAAAACTGCTTAAAACATCTAATAATATACAAAAACTGGTACATTTAAGAGGAAGGTTCAAAAGACTACACAGAAGTATAGGTGAATGCTTAGTTTCGTAGTAGGCTTGTTATCAATAACTCATAGTCCTTTAAAATTAATGAATTAATAGATGTCACCTGGAACGCTAAAAACTGTTTAAAAAATCTAATAATATACAAAAACATGTAAATATAAGAGGATGGTTCAAAAGAATACATATAAGTATAGTTGAATGCTTAGTTTCATAGTAGGCTTGTTATCAATAACTATTAGTCCTCTAAAATTAAAGTATTGATAGGTGTCACCTGTCACGCTAGAAACTGTTTAAAACATCTAATAATATACAAAAACTGGTTCATTTAAGAGGAAGGTCCAAAAACATACACAGAGGTATAGGTGACTGCTTAGTTTCATAGTAGGCTTGTTATCAATAACTCATAGTCCTTTAAAATTAAAGAATTAATAGATGTAACCTGCAACGGTAGAAACTGTTTAAAACATCTAATAATATACAAAAACTGGTACATTTAAGAGGATGGTTCAAAAGAATACATATAAGTATATGTGAATGCTTAGTTTCATAGTAGGCTTGTTTTCAATAACTCATAGTCCTTTAAAATTAAAGAATTAATAGATGTCACCTGGAACGCTAAAAACTGTTTAAAAAATCTAATAACATACAAAAACATGTACATATAATAGGATGGTTCAAAAGAATACATATAAGTATAGTTGAATGCTTAGTTTCATAGTAGGCTTGTTATCAATAACTATTAGTGCTCTAAAATTAAAGAATTGATAGGTGTCACCTGGAACGCTAGAAACTATTTAAAACATCTAATAATATACAAAAACTGGTACATTTAAGAGGAAGGTCCAAAAACATGCACAGAAGTATAGGTGACTGATTAGTTTCATAGTAGGCTTGTTATCAATAACTCATTGTCCTTTAAAATTAAAGAATTAATAGATGTCACCTGCAACGCTAAAAACTGTTTAAAAAATCTAATAATATACAAAAACATGTAAATATAAGAGGATGGTTCAAAAGAATACATATAAGTATAGTTGAATGCTTAGTTTCATAGTAGGCTTGTTATCAATAACTATTAGTGCTCTAAAATTAAAGAATTGATAGGTGTCACCTGGAACGCTAGAAACTATTTAAAACATCTAATAATATACAAAAACTGGTACATTTAAGAGGAAGGTCCAAAAACATGCACAGAAGTATAGGTGACTGATTAGTTTCATAGTAGGCTTGTTATCAATAACTCATAGTCCTTTAAAATTAAAGAATTAATAGATGTCACCTGCAACGGTAGAAACTGTTTAAAATATCTAATAATATACAAAAACTGGTACATTTTAGAGGATGGTTCAAAAGAATACATATAAGTATAGGTGAATGCTTAGTTTCATAGTAGACTTGTTATCAATAACTATTAGTCCTCTAAAATTAAAGTATTGATAGATGTTACCTGGAATGCTAGAAACTGTTTAAAACATCTAATAATATAAAAAAAATGATACATTTTAGAGGAAAGTTGAAAAGAATACACATAAGTATAGGTGACTGCTTAGTTTCATAGTAGACTTTTTATCAATAACTCATAGTCCTCTTATATTGGAGAATTAATAGATGTCACCTGGAACGTTAAAAGCTGTTTAAAACATCTAATAATATACAAAATCTGGTACATGTAAGAGGAAGATTCAAAAGGCTACACAGAAGTATAGGTGAACGCTTAGTTTCATAGTAGGCTTGTTATAAATAACTCATAGTCCTTTAAAATTAAAGAATTAATAGATGTCACCTGGAACGCAATAAACTATTTTAAACATTTAATAATATACAAAAACTGGTACATTTAAGAGGATGGTTCAAAAGAATACACCGAAGTATAGGTGAATGCTTAGTTTCATAGTAGGCTTGTTATCAATAACTATTAGTCCTCTAAAATTAAAATATTGATAGATGTCACCTGGAACGCTAGAAACTGTTTAAAACATCTAATAATATAAAAAAATGGTACATTTAAGAGGAAAGTTCAAAAGAATACACAGAAGTATAGGTGACTGCTGAGTTTCATAGTAGGCTTGTTATCAATAACTCATAGTCCTCTAAAATTAAAGAATTGATAGATGTCACCTGGAACGCTAAAAACTGTTTAAAACATCTAATAATATAAAAAAACTGGTACATTTAAGAGGATGGTTCAAAAGAATACATATAATTATAGGTGAATGCTCAGTTTCATAGTAGACTTGTTATCAATAACTATTAGTCCTCCAAAATTAAATTATTGATAGATGTTACCTGGAATGCTAGAAACTGCTTAAAACATCTAATAATATAAAAAAAATGGTACATTTTAGAAGAAAGTTCAAAAGAATACACAGAAGTATAGGTGACTGCTTAGTTTCATAGTAGGCTTGTTATCAATAACTCATAGTCCTCTTATATTAAAGAATTAATAGATGTCACCTGGAACGCTAAAAGCTGTTTAAAAAATCTAATAATATACAAAAACTGGTACATTTAAGAGGATGGTTCAAAAGAATACACAGAAGTATATGTGAATGCTTAGTTTCATAGTAGGCGTGTTATCAATAACTATTAGTCCTCTAAAATTAAAATATTGATGGATGTCACCTGGAACGCCAGAAACTGTTTAAAACATCTAATAATATAAAAAAAATGGTACATTTTAGAGGAAAGTTCAAAAGAATACTGTTTAGTTTCATAGTAGGCTTGTTATCAATAACTCATAGTCCTCTAAAATTAAAGAATTAATAGATGTCACCTGGAACACTAAAAACTGTTTAAAACATCTAATAATATGCAAAAACTGGTACATTTAAGAGGAAGGTTCAAAAGACTACACAGAAGTATAGGTGAATGCTTAGTTTCATAGTAAGTTTGTTATCAATAACTCATAGTCCTCTATTATTAAAGAATTAATAGATGTCACCTGGATGGCTAAAAACTGTTTAAAAAATCTAATAATATACAAAAAAATGTACATATAAGAGGATGGTTCAAAAGAATACATATAAGTATAGTTGAATGCTTAGTTTCATAGTAGGCTTGTTATCAATAACTATTAGTCCTCAAAAATTAAAGAATTAATAGATGTCACCTGGAATGGTAGAAACTGTTTAAAACATCTAATAATTTACAAAAACTGGTACTTTTAAGAGGATGGTTCAAA
>NC_039361.1:102618479-102625690 GCF_003573695.1 Papaver somniferum | reverse complement strand
CACAGAAGTATAGGTGACTGTTTAGTTTCATAGTAGGCTTGTTATCAATAACTCATAGTCCTCTAAAATTAAAGAATTAATAGATGTCACCTGGAACGCTAAAAACTGTTTAAAACATCTAATAATATACAAAAACTGGTACATTTAAGAGGAAGGTTCAAAAGACTACAAAGAAGTACAGGTGAATGCTTAGTATCATAGTAGGCTTGTTATCAATAACTCATAGTCCTCTAAAATTAAAGAATTAATAGATGGCACCTGGAACGCTAAAAACTGTTCAAAACATCTAATAATATACAAAAACTGGTACATTTAAGAGGAAGGTTCAAAAGAATACACAAAAGTATAGGTCAATGCTTAGTATCATAGTAGGCTTTTTATCAATAACTCATAGTCCTCTAAAATTAAAGAATTAATTGATGTCACCTGGAATGGTAGAAACTGTTTAAAACATCTAATAATATACAAAAACTGGTACATTTAAGAGGATGGTTCAAAAGAATACATATAAGTATAGGTGAATGCTTAGTTTCATAGTAGGCTTGTTATCAATAACTATTAGTCCTCTAAAATTGAAGTATTAACAGATGTCACCTGGAACGCTAAAAACTGTTCAAAACATCTAATAATATACAAAAACTGGTACATTTAAGAGGAAGGTTCAAAAGACTACACAGAAGTATAGGTGAATGCTTAGTATCATAGTAGGCTTGTTATCAATAACTCATAGTCCTCTAAAATTAAAGAATTAATAGATGTCAGCTGGAATGGTAGAAACTGTTTTAAACATCTAATAATATACAAAAACTGGTACATTTAAGAGGATGGTTGAAAAGAATACATATAAGTATAGGTGAATGATTAGTTTCATAGTAGGTTTGTTATCAATAACTCATAGTCCTCTAAAATTAAAGAATTAATAGATGTCACCTGGAACGCTAAAAACTGTTTAAAAAATCTAATAATATACAAAAACATGTACATATAAGAGGAAGGTTCAAAAGAATACATATAAGTATAGTTGAATGCTTAGTTTCATAGTAGGCTTGTTATCAATAACTCATAGTCCTCTTATATTAAAGAATTAATAGATGTCACCTGGAACGCTAAAAGCTTTTTAAAACATCTAATAATATACAAAAACTGGTACATTTAAGAGGAAGTTTCAAAAGACTACACAGAAGTATAGGTGAATGCTTAGTTTCATAGTAGGTTTGTTATCAATAACTCATAGTCCTCTAATATTAAAGAATTAATAAATGTCACCTGGAACGCTAAAAACTGTTTAAAAAATCTAGTAATAAACAAAAACATTTACATATAAGAGGATGGTTCAAAAGAATACATATAAGTATAGTTGGATGCTTAGTTTCATAGTAGGCTTGTTATCAATAACTATTAGTCCTCTAAAATTAAAGAATTAATAGATGTCACCTGGAACGCAAGAAACTGTTTTAAACATTTAATAATATACAAAAACTTGTACATTTAAGAGGGTGGTTCAAAAGAATACACAGAAGTACAGGTGAATGCTTAGTTTCATAGTAGGCTTGTTATCAATAACTATTAGTCCTCTAAAATTAAAATATTGATAGATGTCACCTGGAACGCTAGAAACTGTTTAAAACATCTAATAATATAAGAAAAATGGTACATTTTAGAGGAAAGTTCAAAAGAATACACAGAAGTATAGGTGACTGTTTAGTTTCATAGTAGGCTTGTTATCAATAACTCATAGTCCTCTAAAATTAAAGAATTAATAGATGTCACCTGGAACGCTAAAAACTGTTTAAAACATCTAATAATATACAAAAACTGGTACATTTAAGAGGAAGGTTCAAAAGACTACACGGAAGTATAGATGAATGCTTAGTATCATAGTAGGCTTGTTATCAATAACTCATAGTCCTCTAAAATTAAAGAATTAATAGATGTCACCTGGAACGGTAGAAACTGTTTAAAACATTTAATAATATACAAAAACTGGTACAATTAAGAGGATGGTTCAGAAGAATACATATAAGTATAGGTGAATGCTTAGTTTCATAGTAGGCTTGTTATCAATAACTATTAGTCCTCTAAAATTAAAGTATTGATAGATGTCACCTGGAATGCTAGAAACTGTTTAAAACATCTAATAATATACAAAACCTGGTATATTTTAGAGGAAAGTTCAAAAGAATACACAGTAGTATAGGTGAATGCTTAGTTTCATAGTAGGCTTGTTATCAATAACTCATAGTCCTCTTATATTAAAGAATTAATAGATGTCACCTGGAACGCTAAAAGTTGTTTAAAACATCTAATAATATACAAAAACTGGTACATTTAAGAGGAAGGTTCAAAAGACTACACAGTAGTATAGGTGAATGCTTAGTTTCATAGTAGGCTTGTTATCAATAACTCATAGTCCTCTAAAATTAAAGAATTAATAGATGTCACCTGGAACGCAAGAAACTGTTTTCAACATTTAATAATATACAAAAACTGGTACATTTAAGAGGATGGTTCAAAAGAATACACGGAAGTATAGGTGAATGCTTAGTTTCATAGTAGGCTTGTTATCAATAACTATTAGTCCTCTAAAATTAAAGTATTGATGGATGTCACCTGGAACGGTAGAAACTGTTTAAAACATCTAATAATATAAAAAAAATGGTACATTTTAGAGGAAAGTTCAAAAGAATACAAAGAAGTATAGGTGACTGTTTAGTTTCATAGTAGGCTTGTTATCAATAACTCATAGTCCTCTAAAATTAAAGAATTAATATATGTCACCTGGAACGCTAAAAACTGTTTAAAACATCTAATAATATACAAAAACTGGTACATTTAAGAGGAAGGTTCAAAAGACTACACAGAAGTATAGGTGAATGCTTAGTTTCATAGTAGGTTTGTTATCAATAACTCATAGTCCTCTAAAATTAAAGAATTAATAGATGTCACCTGGAACGCTAAAAACTGTTTAAAAAATCTAATAATATACAAAAACATGTACATATAAGAGGATGTTTCAAAAGAATACATATAAGTATAGTTGAATGCTTAGTTTCATAGTAGGCTTGTTATCAATAACTCATAGTCCACTAAAATTAAAGAATTAATAGATGTCACCTGGAACGCTAAAAACTGCTTAAAACATCTAATAATATACAAAAACTGGTACATTTAAGAGGAAGGTTCAAAAGACTACACATGAATATAGGTGAATGCTTAGTTTCATAGTAGGCTTGTTATCAATAACTCATAGTCCTTTAAAATTAAAGAATTAATAGATGTCACCTGCAACGGTAGAAACTGTTTAAAACATCTAACAATATACAAAAACTGGTACATTTAAGAGGGTGGTTCAAAAGAATACATATAAGTATAGGTGAATGCTTAGTTTCATAGTAGGCTTGTTATCAATAACTATTAGTCCTCTAAAATTAAAGAATTAATATATGTCACCTGGATTGCTAAAAACTGTTTAAAACATCTAATAATATACAAAAACTGGTATATTTAAGAGGAAGGTTCAAAAGACTACACAGAAGTATAGGTGAATGCTTAGTTTCATAGTAGGTTTGTTATCAATAACTCATAGTCCTCTAAAATTAAAGAATTAATAGATGTCACCTGGAACGCAAAAAACTGTTTAAAAAATCTAATAATATACAAAAACATGTACATATAAGAGGATGGTTCAAAATAATACATATAAGTATAGGTGAATGCTTAGTTTCATAGTATACTTGTTATCAATAACTATTAGTCCTCTAAAATTAAAGTATTGATAGATGTCACCTGGAATGCTAGAAACTGTTTAAAACATCTAATAATATAAAAAAATGATAAATTTTAGAGGAAAGTTCAAAAGAATACACAGAAGTATAGGTGACTGCTTAGTTTCATAGTAGACTTGTTATCATTAACTCATAGTTCTCTAAAATTAAAGAATTGATAGATGTCACCTGCAATGCTAAAAACTGTTTAAAACATCTAATAGTATACAAAAACTGGTACATTTAAGAGGATGTTTCAAAAGAATACATATAAGTATAGGTGAATGCTTAGTTTCATAGTAGACTTGTTATCAATAACTCATAGTCCTTTAAAATTAAAGAATTAATAGATGTCACCTGCAACGGTAGAAACTGTTTAAAACATCTAACAATATACAAAAACTGGTACATTTAAGAGGGTGGTTCAAAAGAATACATATAAGTATAGGTGAATGCTTGGTTTCATAGTAGGCTTATTATCAATAACTATTAGTCCTCTAAAATTAAAATATTGATAGATGTCACCTGGAACGCTAGAAACTGTTTAAAACATCTAATAATATAAAAAAAATGGTACATTTTAGAGGAAAGTTCAAAAGAATACACAGAAGTATAGGTGACTGTTTAGTTTCATAGTAGGCTTGTTATCAATAACTCATAGTCCACTAAAATTAAAGAATTAATAGATGTCACCTGGAACGCTAAAAACTGCTTAAAACATCTAATAATATACAAAAACTGGTACATTTAAGAGGAAGGTTCAAAAGACTACACAGAAGTATAGGTGAATGCTTAGTTTCGTAGTAGGCTTGTTATCAATAACTCATAGTCCTTTAAAATTAATGAATTAATAGATGTCACCTGGAACGCTAAAAACTGTTTAAAAAATCTAATAATATACAAAAACATGTAAATATAAGAGGATGGTTCAAAAGAATACATATAAGTATAGTTGAATGCTTAGTTTCATAGTAGGCTTGTTATCAATAACTATTAGTGCTCTAAAATTAAAGAATTGATAGGTGTCACCTGGAACGCTAGAAACTATTTAAAACATCTAATAATATACAAAAACTGGTACATTTAAGAGGAAGGTCCAAAAACATGCACAGAAGTATAGGTGACTGATTAGTTTCATAGTAGGCTTGTTATCAATAACTCATAGTCCTTTAAAATTAAAGAATTAATAGATGTCACCTGCAACGGTAGAAACTGTTTAAAATATCTAATAATATACAAAAACTGGTACATTTTAGAGGATGGTTCAAAAGAATACATATAAGTATAGGTGAATGCTTAGTTTCATAGTAGACTTGTTATCAATAACTATTAGTCATCTAAAATTAAAGTATTGATAGATGTTACCTGGAATGCTAGAAACTGTTTAAAACATCTAATAATATAAAAAAAATGATACATTTTAGAGGAAAGTTGAAAAGAATACACATAAGTATAGGTGACTGCTTAGTTTCATAGTAGACTTTTTATCAATAACTCATAGTCCTCTTATATTGGAGAATTAATAGATGTCACCTGGAACGTTAAAAGCTGTTTAAAACATCTAATAATATACAAAATCTGGTACATGTAAGAGGAAGGTTCAAAAGGCTACACAGAAGTATAGGTGAACGCTTAGTTTCATAGTAGGCTTGTTATAAATAACTCATAGTCCTTTAAAATTAAAGAATTAATAGATGTCACCTGGAACGCAATAAACTATTTTAAACATTTAATAATATACAAAAACTGGTACATTTAAGAGGATGGTTCAAAAGAATACACCGAAGTATAGGTGAATGCTTAGTTTCATAGTAGGCTTGTTATCAATAATTATTAGTCCTCTAAAATTAAAGTATTAATAGATGTCACCTGGAACGCTAAAAACTGTTTAAAAAATCTAATAATATACAAAAACATGTACATATAAGAGGACGGTTCAAAAGAATACATATAAGTATAGTTGAATGCTTAGTTTCATAGTAGGCTTGTTATCAATAACTATTAGTCTTCTAAAATTAAAGTATTGATAGATGTCACCTGGAAAGGTAGAAACTGTTTAAAACATCTAATAATATACAAAAACTGGTACATTTAATAGGATGGTTCAAAAGAATACATATACGTATAGGTGAATGCTTAGTTTCATACTAGGCTTGTTATCAATAACTCATAGTCCTCTAAAATTAAAGAATTAATAGATGTCACCTGGAATGGTAGAAACTGTTTAAAACATCTAATAATATACAAAAACTGGTACATTTAAGAGGATGGTTCAAAAGAATACATATAAGTACAGGTGAATGCTTAGTTTCATAGTAGCTTTGTTATCAATAACTCATAGTCCTCTAAAATTAAAGAATTAATAGATGTCACCTGGAACGCTAAAAACTGTTTAAAAAATCTAATAATATACAAAAACATGTACATATAAGAGGACGGTTCAAAAGAATACATATAAGTATAGTTGAATGCTTAGTTTCATAGTAGGCTTGTTATTAATAACTATTAGTCTTCTAAAATTAAAGTATTGATAGATGTCACCTGGAAAGGTAGAAACTGTTTAAAACATCTAATAATATAAAAAAACTGGTACATTTAAGTGGATGGTTCAAAAGAATACACAGAAGTATAGGTGACTGCTGAGTTTCATAGGAGGCTTGTTATCAATAACTCATAGTCCTCTAAAATTAAAGAATTGATAGATGTCAACTGGAACGCTAAAAACTGTTTAAAACATCTAATAATATAAAAAAACTGGTACATTTAAGAGGATGGTTCAAAAGAATACATATAATTATAGGTGAATGCTTAGTTTCATAGTAGACTTGTTATCAATAACTATTAGTCCTCCAAAATTAAATTATTGATAGATGTCACCTGGAATGCTAGAAACTGCTTAAAACATCTAATAATATAAGGAAAGTTCAAAACAATACACAGAAGTATAGGTGACTGCTTAGTTTCATAGTAGGCTTGTTATCAATAACTCATAGTCCTCTTATATTAAAGAATTAATAGATGTCACCTGGAACGCTAAAAGCTGTTTAAAAAATCTAATAATATACAAAAACTGGTACATTTAAGAGGATGGTTCAAAAGAATACACAGAACTATATGTGAATGCTTAGTTTCATTGTAGGCTTGTTATCAATAACTATTAGTCCTCTAAAATTAAATATTGATGGATGTCACCTGGAACGCCAGAAACTGTTTAAAACATCTAATAATATAAAAAAATGGTACATTTTAGAGGAAAGTTCAAAAGAATGCACAGAAGTATAGGTGACTGTTTAGTTTCATAGTAGGCTTGTTATCAATAACTCATAGTCCTCTAAAATTAAAGAATTAATAGATGTCACCTGGAACGCTAAAAACTGTTTAAAACATCTAATAATATACAAAAACTGGTACATTTAAGAGGAAGGTTCAAAAGACTACAAAGAAGTA
>NC_039361.1:102618101-102618400 GCF_003573695.1 Papaver somniferum | reverse complement strand
TAATAATATACAAAAACTGGTACAATTAAGAGGATGGTTCAGAAGAATACATATAAGTATAGGTGAATGCTTAGTTTCATAGTAGGCTTGTTATCAATAACTATTAGTCCTCTAAAATTAAAGTATTGATAGATGTCACCTGGAATGCTAGAAACTGTTTAAAACATCTAATAATATACAAAACCTGGTATATTTTAGAGGAAAGTTCAAAAGAATACACAGTAGTATAGGTGAATGCTTAGTTTCATAGTAGGCTTGTTATCAATAACTCATAGTCCTCTTATATTAAAGAATTAATA
>NC_039361.1:102571913-102618091 GCF_003573695.1 Papaver somniferum | reverse complement strand
TTGTTATCAATAACTCATAGTCCTCTAAAATTAAAGAATTAATAGATGTCACCTGGAACGCTAAAAACTGTTTAAAAAATCTAATAATATACAACAACATTTACATATAAGAGGATGGTTCAAAAGAATACATATAAGTATAGCTGAATGCTTAGTTTCATAGTAGGCTTGTTATCAATAACTATTAGTCCTCAAAAATTAAAGAATTAATAGATGTCACCTGGAACGCTAAAAAATGTTCAAAACATCTAATAATATACAAAACCTGGTACATTTAAGAGGAAGGTTCAAAAGACTACACATAAGTATAGGTGAATGCTTAGTATCATAGTAGGCTTGTTATCAATAACTCATAGTCCTCTAAAATTAAAGAATTAATAGATGTCACCTGGAACGGGAGAAACTGTTTAAAACATCTAATAATATACAAAAACTGGTACATTTAAGAGGATGGTTCAAAAGAATACATATAATTATAGGTGAATGCTTAGTTTCATAGTAGGCTTGTTATCAATCACTATTTGTCCTCTAAAATTAAAGTATTGATAGATGTCACCTGGAATGCTAGAATCTGTTTAAAACATCTAATAATAATAAACCTGGTATATTTTAGAGGAAAGTTCAAAAGAATACACAGTAGTATAGGTGAATGCTTAGTTTCATAGTAGGCTTGTTATCAATAACTCATAGTCCTCTAAAATTAAAGAATTAATAGATGTCAGCTGGAATGGTAGAAACTGTTTAAAACATCTAATAATATACAAAAACTGGTACATTTAAGAGGATGGTTCAAAAGAATACATATAAGTATAGGTGAATGAGTAGTTTCATAGTAGGTTTGTTATCAATAACTCATAGTCCTCTAAAAATAAAGAATTAATAGATGTCACCTGGAACGCTAAAAACTGTTTAAAAAATCTATTAATATACAAAAACATGTACATATAAGAGGAAGGTTCAAAAGAATACATATAAGTATAGTTGAATGCTTAGTTTCATAGTAGGCTTGTTATCGATAACTATTAGTCTTCTAAAATTAAAGTATTGATAGATGTCACCTGGAACGCTAGAAATTGTTTAAAACATCTAATAATATACAAAAATTGGTACATTTAAGAGAAAAGTTCAAAAACATACACAGAAGTATAGGTGACTGCTTAGTTTCATAGTAGGCTTGTTATCAATAACTTATAGTCTTCTAAAATTAAAGAATTGATAGATGTCACCTGGAACGCTAAAAACTGTTTAAAACATCTAATAATATAAAAAAACTGGTACATTTAAGAGGATGGTTCAAAAGAATACATATAATTATATGTGAATGCTTAGTTTCATAGTAGACTTGTTATCAATAACTACTAGTCCTCTAAAATTAAAGTATTGATAGATGTCACCTGGAATGCTAGAAACTGTTTAAAACATCTAATAATATACAAAACCTGGTATATTTTAGATGAAAGTTCAAAATAATACACAGAAGTATAGGTGATTGCTTAGTTTCATAGTAGGCTTGTTATCAATAACTCATAGTCCTCTTATATCAAAGAATTAATAGATGTCACCTGGAATGCTAAAAGCTGTTTAAAACATCTAATAATATACAAAAACTGGTACAATTAAGAGGAAGGTTCAAAAGACTACACAATAGTATAGGTGAATGCTTAGTTTCATAGTAGGCTTGTTATCAATAACTCATAGTCCTCTAAAATTAAAGAATTAATAGATGTCACCTGGAACGCAAGAAACTGTTTTAAACATTTAATAATATACAAAAACTGGTACATTTAAGAGGATGGCTCAAAAGAATACATAGAAGTATAGGTGAATGCTTAGTTTCATAGTAGGCTTGTTATCAATAACTATTAGTCCTCTAAAATTAAAATATTGATGGATGTCACCCGGAACGCTAGAAACTGTTTAAAACATCTAATAATATAAAATAAATGGTACGTTTTAGAGGAAATTTCAAAAGAATACACAGAAGTATAGGTGACTGCTTAGTTTCATAGTAGGCTTGTTATCAATAACTCATAGTCCTCTTATATTAAAGAATTAATAGATGTCACCTGGAACGCTAAAAGCTGTTTAAAACATCTAATAATATACAAAAACTGGTACATTTAAGAGGAAGGTTCAAAAGACTACACAGAAGTATAGGTGAATGCTTAGTTTCATAGTAGGTTTGTTATCAATAACTCAGAGTCCTCTAAAATTAAAGAATTAATAAATGTCACTTGGAACGCTAAAAACTGTTTAAAAAATCTAATAATAAACAAAAACATTTACATATAACAGGATGGTTCAAAAGAATACATATAAGCATAGTTGAATGCTTAGTTTCATAGTAGGCTTGTTATCAATAACTATTAGTCCTCTAAAATTAAAGAATTAATAGATGTCACCTGGAACGCAAAAACTATTTTAAACATTTAATAATATACAAAAACTTGTACATTTAAGAGGATTGTTCAAAAGAATACACAGAAGTATAGGTGAATGCTTAGTTTCATAGTAGGCTTGTTATCAATAACTATTAGTCCTCTAAAATTAAAATATTGATAGATGTCACCTGGAACGCTAGAAACTGTTTAAAACATCTAATAATATAAGAAAAATGGTACATTTTAGAGGAAAGTTCAAAAGAATACACAGAAGTATAGGTGACTGTTTAGTTTCATAGTAGGCTTGTTATCAATAACTCATAGTCCTCTAAAATTAAAGAATTAATAGATGTCACATGGAACGCTAAAAACTGTTTAAAACATCTAATAATATACAAAAACTGGTACATTTAAGAGGAAGTTTCAAAAGACTACACGAAAGTATAGGTGAATGCTTAGTATCATAGTAGGCTTGTTATCAATAACTCATAGTCCTCTAAAATTAAAGAATTAATAGATGTCACCTGGAACGGTAGAAACTGTTTAAAACATCTAATAATATACAAAAACTGGTACAATTAAGAGGATGGTTCAGAAGAATACATATAAGTATAGGTGAATGCTTAGTTTCATAGTAGGCTTGTTATCAATAACTATTAGTCCTCTAAAATTAAAGTATTGATAGATGTCACCTGGAATGCTAGAAACTGTTTAAAACATCTAATAATATACAAAACCTGGTATATTTTAGAGGAAAGTTCAAAAGAATACACAGTAGTATAGGTGAATGCTTAGTTTCATAGTAGGCTTGTTATCAATAACTCATAGTCCTCTTATATTAAAGAATTAATAAATGTCACCTGGAATGCTAAAAGTTGTTTAAAACATTTAATAATATACAAAAACTGGTACATTTAAGAGGAAGGTTCAAAAGACTACACAGTAGTATAGGTGAATGCTTAGTTTCATAGTAGGCTTGTTATCAATAACTCATAGTCCTCTAAAATTAAAGAATTAATAGATGTCACCTGGAACGCAAGAAACTGTTTTCAACATTTAATAATATACAAAAACTGGTACATTTAAGAGGATGGTTCAAAAGAATACACGGAAGTATAGGTGAATGCTTAGTTTCATAGTAGGCTTGTTATCAATAACTATTAGTCCTCTAAAATTAAAGTATTGATGGATGTCACCTGGAACGGTAGAAACTGTTTAAAACATCTAATAATATAAAAAAATGGTACATTTTAGAGGAAAGTTCAAAAGAATACAAAGAAGTATAGGTGACTGTTTAGTTTCATAGTAG
Organism: Papaver somniferum; assembly: GCF_003573695.1. Classification (NCBI taxonomy): domain Eukaryota; kingdom Viridiplantae; phylum Streptophyta; class Magnoliopsida; order Ranunculales; family Papaveraceae; genus Papaver; species Papaver somniferum. Next base: position 102,614,401 of record NC_039361.1, on the reverse strand, counting down.
GCTTGTTATCAATAACTCATAGTCCTCTAAAATTAAAGAATTAATATATGTCACCTGGAACGCTAAAAACTGTTTAAAACATCTAATAATATACAAAAACTGGTACATTTAAGAGGAAGGTTCAAAAGACTACACAGAAGTATAGGTGAATGCTTAGTTTCATAGTAGGTTTGTTATCAATAACTCATAGTCCTCTAAAATTAAAGAATTAATAGATGTCACCTGGAACGCTAAAAACTGTTTAAAAAATCTAATAATATACAACAACATTTACATATAAGAGGATGGTTCAAAAGAATACATATAAGTATAGCTGAATGCTTAGTTTCATAGTAGGCTTGTTATCAATAACTATTAGTCCTCAAAAATTAAAGAATTAATAGATGTCACCTGGAACGCTAAAAAATGTTCAAAACATCTAATAATATACAAAACCTGGTACATTTAAGAGGAAGGTTCAAAAGACTACACATAAGTATAGGTGAATGCTTAGTATCATAGTAGGCTTGTTATCAATAACTCATAGTCCTCTAAAATTAAAGAATTAATAGATGTCACCTGGAACGGGAGAAACTGTTTAAAACATCTAATAATATACAAAAACTGGTACATTTAAGAGGATGGTTCAAAAGAATACATATAATTATAGGTGAATGCTTAGTTTCATAGTAGGCTTGTTATCAATCACTATTTGTCCTCTAAAATTAAAGTATTGATAGATGTCACCTGGAATGCTAGAATCTGTTTAAAACATCTAATAATAATAAACCTGGTATATTTTAGAGGAAAGTTCAAAAGAATACACAGTAGTATAGGTGAATGCTTAGTTTCATAGTAGGCTTGTTATCAATAACTCATAGTCCTCTAAAATTAAAGAATTAATAGATGTCAGCTGGAATGGTAGAAACTGTTTAAAACATCTAATAATATACAAAAACTGGTACATTTAAGAGGATGGTTCAAAAGAATACATATAAGTATAGGTGAATGAGTAGTTTCATAGTAGGTTTGTTATCAATAACTCATAGTCCTCTAAAAATAAAGAATTAATAGATGTCACCTGGAACGCTAAAAACTGTTTAAAAAATCTATTAATATACAAAAACATGTACATATAAGAGGAAGGTTCAAAAGAATACATATAAGTATAGTTGAATGCTTAGTTTCATAGTAGGCTTGTTATCGATAACTATTAGTCTTCTAAAATTAAAGTATTGATAGATGTCACCTGGAACGCTAGAAATTGTTTAAAACATCTAATAATATACAAAAATTGGTACATTTAAGAGAAAAGTTCAAAAACATACACAGAAGTATAGGTGACTGCTTAGTTTCATAGTAGGCTTGTTATCAATAACTTATAGTCTTCTAAAATTAAAGAATTGATAGATGTCACCTGGAACGCTAAAAACTGTTTAAAACATCTAATAATATAAAAAAACTGGTACATTTAAGAGGATGGTTCAAAAGAATACATATAATTATATGTGAATGCTTAGTTTCATAGTAGACTTGTTATCAATAACTACTAGTCCTCTAAAATTAAAGTATTGATAGATGTCACCTGGAATGCTAGAAACTGTTTAAAACATCTAATAATATACAAAACCTGGTATATTTTAGATGAAAGTTCAAAATAATACACAGAAGTATAGGTGATTGCTTAGTTTCATAGTAGGCTTGTTATCAATAACTCATAGTCCTCTTATATCAAAGAATTAATAGATGTCACCTGGAATGCTAAAAGCTGTTTAAAACATCTAATAATATACAAAAACTGGTACAATTAAGAGGAAGGTTCAAAAGACTACACAATAGTATAGGTGAATGCTTAGTTTCATAGTAGGCTTGTTATCAATAACTCATAGTCCTCTAAAATTAAAGAATTAATAGATGTCACCTGGAACGCAAGAAACTGTTTTAAACATTTAATAATATACAAAAACTGGTACATTTAAGAGGATGGCTCAAAAGAATACATAGAAGTATAGGTGAATGCTTAGTTTCATAGTAGGCTTGTTATCAATAACTATTAGTCCTCTAAAATTAAAATATTGATGGATGTCACCCGGAACGCTAGAAACTGTTTAAAACATCTAATAATATAAAATAAATGGTACGTTTTAGAGGAAATTTCAAAAGAATACACAGAAGTATAGGTGACTGCTTAGTTTCATAGTAGGCTTGTTATCAATAACTCATAGTCCTCTTATATTAAAGAATTAATAGATGTCACCTGGAACGCTAAAAGCTGTTTAAAACATCTAATAATATACAAAAACTGGTACATTTAAGAGGAAGGTTCAAAAGACTACACAGAAGTATAGGTGAATGCTTAGTTTCATAGTAGGTTTGTTATCAATAACTCAGAGTCCTCTAAAATTAAAGAATTAATAAATGTCACTTGGAACGCTAAAAACTGTTTAAAAAATCTAATAATAAACAAAAACATTTACATATAACAGGATGGTTCAAAAGAATACATATAAGCATAGTTGAATGCTTAGTTTCATAGTAGGCTTGTTATCAATAACTATTAGTCCTCTAAAATTAAAGAATTAATAGATGTCACCTGGAACGCAAAAACTATTTTAAACATTTAATAATATACAAAAACTTGTACATTTAAGAGGATTGTTCAAAAGAATACACAGAAGTATAGGTGAATGCTTAGTTTCATAGTAGGCTTGTTATCAATAACTATTAGTCCTCTAAAATTAAAATATTGATAGATGTCACCTGGAACGCTAGAAACTGTTTAAAACATCTAATAATATAAGAAAAATGGTACATTTTAGAGGAAAGTTCAAAAGAATACACAGAAGTATAGGTGACTGTTTAGTTTCATAGTAGGCTTGTTATCAATAACTCATAGTCCTCTAAAATTAAAGAATTAATAGATGTCACATGGAACGCTAAAAACTGTTTAAAACATCTAATAATATACAAAAACTGGTACATTTAAGAGGAAGTTTCAAAAGACTACACGAAAGTATAGGTGAATGCTTAGTATCATAGTAGGCTTGTTATCAATAACTCATAGTCCTCTAAAATTAAAGAATTAATAGATGTCACCTGGAACGGTAGAAACTGTTTAAAACATCTAATAATATACAAAAACTGGTACAATTAAGAGGATGGTTCAGAAGAATACATATAAGTATAGGTGAATGCTTAGTTTCATAGTAGGCTTGTTATCAATAACTATTAGTCCTCTAAAATTAAAGTATTGATAGATGTCACCTGGAATGCTAGAAACTGTTTAAAACATCTAATAATATACAAAACCTGGTATATTTTAGAGGAAAGTTCAAAAGAATACACAGTAGTATAGGTGAATGCTTAGTTTCATAGTAGGCTTGTTATCAATAACTCATAGTCCTCTTATATTAAAGAATTAATAAATGTCACCTGGAATGCTAAAAGTTGTTTAAAACATTTAATAATATACAAAAACTGGTACATTTAAGAGGAAGGTTCAAAAGACTACACAGTAGTATAGGTGAATGCTTAGTTTCATAGTAGGCTTGTTATCAATAACTCATAGTCCTCTAAAATTAAAGAATTAATAGATGTCACCTGGAACGCAAGAAACTGTTTTCAACATTTAATAATATACAAAAACTGGTACATTTAAGAGGATGGTTCAAAAGAATACACGGAAGTATAGGTGAATGCTTAGTTTCATAGTAGGCTTGTTATCAATAACTATTAGTCCTCTAAAATTAAAGTATTGATGGATGTCACCTGGAACGGTAGAAACTGTTTAAAACATCTAATAATATAAAAAAATGGTACATTTTAGAGGAAAGTTCAAAAGAATACAAAGAAGTATAGGTGACTGTTTAGTTTCATAGTAGGCTTGTTATCAATAACTCATAGTCCTCTAAAATTAAAGAATTAATATATGTCACCTGGAACGCTAAAAACTGTTTAAAACATCTAATAATATACAAAAACTGGTACATTTAAGAGGAAGGTTCAAAAGACTACACAGAAGTATAGGTGAATGCTTAGTTTCATAGTAGGTTTGTTATCAATAACTCATAGTCCTCTAAAATTAAAGAATTAATAGATGTCACCTGGAACGCTAAAAACTGTTTAAAAAATCTAATAATATACAACAACATTTACATATAAGAGGATGGTTCAAAAGAATACATATAAGTATAGCTGAATGCTTAGTTTCATAGTAGGCTTGTTATCAATAACTATTAGTCCTCAAAAATTAAAGAATTAATAGATGTCACCTGGAACGCTAAAAAATGTTCAAAACATCTAATAATATACAAAACCTGGTACATTTAAGAGGAAGGTTCAAAAGACTACACATAAGTATAGGTGAATGCTTAGTATCATAGTAGGCTTGTTATCAATAACTCATAGTCCTCTAAAATTAAAGAATTAATATATGTCACCTGGAACGGTAGAAACTGTTTAAAACATCTAATAATATACAATAACTGGTACATTTAAGAGGATGGTTCAAAAGAATACATATAAGTATAGGTGAATGCTTAGTTTCATATTAGGCTTGTTATCAATCACTATTAGTCCTCTAAAATTAAAGTATTGATAGATGTCACCTGGAATGCTAGAAACTGTTTAAAACATCTAATAATAATAAACCTGATATATTTTAGAGGAAAGTTCAAAAGAATACACAGTAGTATAGGTGAATGCTTAGTTTCATAGTAGGCTTGTTATCAATAACTCATAGTCCTCTAAAACTAAAGAATTAATAGATGTCACCTGGAACGCAAGAAACTGTTTTAAACATTTAATAATATACAAAAACTGGTACATTTAAGAGGATGGTTAAAAGAATACATATATGTATAGGTGAATGCTTAGTTTCATAGTAGGCTTGTTATCAATAACTATTAGTCCTCTAAAATTAAAGTATTGATAGATGTCACCTGGAATGCTAGAAACTGTTTAAAACATCTAATAATATACAAAAACTGGTATATTTTAGAGGAAAGTTCAAAAGAATACACAGTAGTATAGGTGAATGCTTAGTTTCATAGTAGGCTTGTTATCAATAACTATTAGTCCTCAAAAATTAAAGAATTAATAGATGTCACCTGGAACGCTAAAAAATGTTCAAAACATCTAATAATATACAAAAACTGGTACATTTAAGAGGAAGGTTCAAAAGACTACACAGTAGTATAGGTGAATGCTTAGTATCATAGTAGACTTGTTATCAATAACTCATAGTCCTCTAAAATTAAAGAATTAATAGATGTCACCTGGAACGGTAGAAACTGTTTAAAACATCTAATTATATACAAAAACTGGTACATTTAAGAGGAAAGTTCAAAAGAATACACAGAAGTATAGGTGACTAATGAGTTTCATAGTAGGCTTGTTATCAATAACTCATAGTACTCTTATATCAAAGAATTAATAGATGTCACCTGGAACGCTAAAAGTTGTTTAAAACATCTAATAATTTACAAAAACTGGTACATTTAAGAGGAAGGTTCAAAAGACTACACAATAGTATAGGTGAATGCTTAGTTTCATAGTAGGCTTGTTATCAATAACTATTAGTCCTCTAAAATTAAAATATTGATGGGTGTCACCTGGAACGCTAGAAACTGTTTAAAACATCTAATAATATAAAAAAAGGGTACATTTTAGAGGAAAGTTCAAAAGAATACACATTAGTATAGGTGACTGTTTAGTTTCATAGTAGGCTTGTTATCAATAAATCATAGTCCTCTAAAATTAAAGAATTAATAGATGTCACCTGGAACGCTAAAAACTGTTTAAAACATCTAATAATATACAAAAACTTGTACATTTAACAGGAAGGTTCAAAAAACTACACAGAAGTATAGGTGAATGCTTAGTTTCATAGTAGGTTTGTTATCAATAACTCATAGTTCTCTAAAATTAAAGAATTAATAGATGTCACCTGGAACGCTAAAAACTGTTTAAAAAATCTAATAATATACAAAAACATGTACATATAAGAGGATGGTTCAAAAGAATACATATAAGTATAGTTGAATGCTTTGTTTCATAGGTGGCTTGTTATCAATAACTATTAGTCCTCTAAAATTAAAGAATTAATAGATGTCACCTGGAACGCTAAAAACTGTTTAAAACATCTAATAATATACAAAAACTGGTACATTTAAGAGGATGGTTCAAAAGAATACATATAAGTATAGGTGAATGCTTAGTTTCGTAGTAGGCTTGTTATTAATAACTATTAGTCCTCTAAAATTAAAGTATTGATAGATGTCACCTGGAATGCTAGAAACTGTTTAAAACATCTAATAATATACAAAAACTGGTACATTTAAGAGGATGGTTCAAAAGAATACACAGAAGTATAGGTGACTACTGAGTTTCATATTAGGCTTGTTATCAATAACTCATAGTACTCTTATATTAAAGAATTAATATATGTCACCTGGAACGCTAAAAGCTTTTTAAAACATCTAATAATTTACAAAAACTGGTACATTTAAGAGGAAGGTTCAAAAGACTACACAGTAGTATAGGTGAATGCTTAGTATCATAGTAGACTTGTTATCAATAACTCATAGTCCTCTAAAATTAAAGAATTAATAGATGTCACCTGGAACGGTAGAAACTGTTTAAAACATCTAATAATATAAAAAAATGGTACATTTTAGAGGAAAGTTCAAAAGAATACACATTAGTATAGGTGACTGTTTAGTTTCATAGTAGGCTTGTTATCAATAACTCATAGTCCTCTAAAATTAAAGAATTAATAGATGTCACCTGGAACGCTAAAAACTGTTTAAAAAATCTAATAATATACAAAAACATTTACATATAAGAGGATGGTTCAAAAGAATACATATAAGTACAGGTGACTGCTGAGTTTCATAGTAGGCTTGTTATCAATAACTCATAGTACTCTAAAATTAAAGAATTAATAGATGTCACCTGGAACGCTAAAAACTGTTTAAAACTTCTAATAATATACAAAAACTGGTACATTTAAGAGGAAGGTTCAAAAGACTACACAGAAGTATAGGTGAATGCTTAATTTCATAGTAGGCTTGTTATCAATAACTCATAGTCCTCTTATATTAAAGAATTAATAGATGTCACCTGGAACGCTAAAAAATGTTTAAAACTTCTAATAATATACAAAAACTGGTACATTTAAGAGGAAGGTTCAAAAGACTACACAGTAGTATAGGTGAATGCTTAGTTTCATAGTAGGCTTGTTATCAATAACTCATAATCCTCTAAAATTAAAGAATTAATAGATGTCACCTGGAACGCTAAAAAATGTTTAAAACATCTAATAATATACAAAAACTGGTACATTTAAGAGGAAGGTTCAAAAGACTACACAGAAGTATAGGTGAATGCTTAGTTTCATAGTAGGTTTGTTATCAATAACTCATAGTCCTCTAAAATTAAAGAATTAATAGATGTCACCTGGAACGCTAAAAAATGTTTAAAACATCTAATAATATACAAAAACATGTACATATAAGAGGATGGTTCAAAAGAATACATATAAGTATAGTTGAATGCTTAGTTTCATAGTAGGCTTGTTATCAATAACTCATAGTACTCTAAAATTAAAGAATTAATAGATGTCACCTGGAACGCTAAAAACTGTTTAAAACTTCTAATAATATACAAAAACTGGTACATTTAAGAGGAAGGTTCAAAAGACTACACAGAAGTATAGGTGAATGCTTAATTTCATAGTAGGCTTGTTATCAATAACTCATAGTCCTCTTATATTAAAGAATTAATAGATGTCACCTGGAACGCTAAAAAATGTTTAAAACTTCTAATAATATACAAAAACTGGTACATTTAAGAGGAAGGTTCAAAAGACTACACAGTAGTATAGGTGAATGCTTAGTTTCATAGTAGGCTTGTTATCAATAACTCATAATCCTCTAAAATTAAAGAATTAATAGATGTCACCTGGAACGCTAAAAAATGTTTAAAACATCTAATAATATACAAAAACTGGTACATTTAAGAGGAAGGTTCAAAAGACTACACAGAAGTATAGGTGAATGCTTAGTTTCATAGTAGGTTTGTTATCAATAACTCATAGTCCTCTAAAATTAAAGAATTAATAGATGTCACCTGGAACGCTAAAAACTGTTTAAAAAATCTAATAATATACAAAAACATGTACATATAAGAGGATGGTTCAAAAGAATACATATAAGTATAGTTGAATGCTTAGTTTCATAGTAGGCTTGTTATCAATAACTATTAGTCCTCAAAAATTAAAGAATTAATAGATGTCACCTGGAACGCTAAAAACTGTTCAAAACATCTAATAATATACAAAAACTGGTACATTTAAGAGGAAGGTTCAAAAGACTACACAGTAGTATAAGTGAATGCTTAGTTTCATAGCAGGCTTGTTATCAATAACTCATAGTCCTCTAAAATTAAAGAATTAATAGATGTCACCTGGAACGCTAAAACTTGTTTAAAAAATCTAATAATATACAAAAACATGTACATATAAGAGGATGGTTCAAAAGAATACATATAAGTATAGTTGAATGCTTAGTTTCATAGTAGGCTTGTTATCAATAACTATTAGTCCTCTAAAATTAAAATATTGATGGATGTCACCTGGAACGCTAGAAACTGTTTAAAACATCTAATAATATAAAAAAAATGGTAAATTTTGGAGGAAAGTTCAAAAGAATACAAAGAAGTATAGGTGACTGTTTAGTTTCATAGTAGGCTTGTTATCAATAACTCATAGTCCTCTAAAATTAAAGAATTAATAGATGTCACCTGGAATGCTAGAAATTGTTTAAAACATCTAATAATATACAAAAACTGGTACATTTAAGAGGAAGGTTCAAAAGACTACACAGAAGTATAGGTGAATGCTTAGTTTCATAGTAGGTTTGTTATCAATAACTCATAGTCCTCTAAAATTAAATAATTAATAGATGTCACCTGGAACGCTAAAAACTGTTTAAAAAATCTAATAATATACAAAAACATGTACATATAAGAGGATGGTTCAAATGAATACATATAAGTATAGTTGAATGCTTAGTTTCATAGTAGGCTTGTTATCAATAACTATTAGTCCTCAAAAATTAAAGAATTAATAGATGTCACTTGGAACGCTAAAAATTGTTCAAAACATCTAATAATATACAAAAACTGGTACACTTAAGAGGAAGGTTCAAAAGACTACACAGAAGTATAGGTGAATGCTTAGTTTCATAGTAGGTTTGTTATCAATAACTCATAGTCCTCTAAAATTAAAGAATTAATAGATGTCACCTGGAACGCTAAAACTTGTTTAAAAAATCTAATAATATACAAAAACATGTACATATAAGAGGATGGTTCAAAAGAATACATATAAGTATAGTTGAATGCTTAGTTTCATAGTAGGCTTGTTATCAATAACTATTAGTCCTCTAAAATTAAAGTATTGATAGATGTCACCTGGAATGCTAGAAATTGTTTAAAACATCTAATAATATACAAAAACTGGTATATTTTAGAGGATAGTTCAAAGAATACACAGAAGTATAGGTGACTGCTGAGTTTCATAGTAGGCTTGTTATCAATAACTCATAGTACTCTAAAATTAAAGAATTAATAGATGTCACCTGGAACACTAAAAACTGTTTAAAACATCTAATAATATACAAAAACTGGTTTATTTTAGAGGAAAGTTCAAAAGAATACACAGAAGTATAGGTGACTGCTGAGTTTCATATTAGGCTTGTTATCAATATTTCATAGTACTCTTATATTAAAGAATTAATAGATGTCACCTGGAACGCTAAAAGCTGTTTAAAACATCTAATAATTTACAAAAACTGGTACATTTAAGAGCAAGGTTCAAAAGACTACACAGTAGTATAGGTGAATGCTTAGTTTCATAGTAGGCTTGTTATCAATAACTATTAGTCCTCTAAAATTAAAATATTTATGGGTGTCACCTGGAACGCTAGAAACTGTTTAAAACATCTAATAATATACAAAAACTGATACATTTAAGAGGATGGTTCAAAAAAATACATATAAGTATAGGTGAATGCTTAGTTTCATAGTAGGCTTGTTATTAATAACTATTAGTCCTCTAAAATTAAAGTATTGATAGATGTCACCTGGAATGCTAGAAACTGTTTAAAACATCTAATAATATACAAAAACTGGTATATTTTAGAGGAAAGTTCAAAAGAATACACAAAAGTATAGGTGACTACTGAGTTTCATATTAGGCTTGTTATCAATAACTCATAGTAATCTTATATTAAAGAATTAATAGATGTCACCTGGAACGCTAAAAGCTGTTTAAAATATCTAATAATTTACAAAAACTGTTACATTTAAGAGGAAGGTTCAAAAGACTACACAGAAGTATAGGTGAATGCTTAGTTTCATAGTAGGTTTGTTATCAATAACTCATAGTCCTCTAAAATTAAAGAATTAATAGATGTCAGCTGGAACGCTAAAAACTGTTTAAAAAATCTAATAATATACAAAAACATGTACATATAATAGGATGGTTCAAAAGAATACATATAAGTATAGTTGAATGCTTAGTTTCATAGTAGGCTTGTTATCAATAACTATTAGTCCTCAAAAATTAAAGAATTAATAGATGTCACCTGGAACGCTAAAAACTGTTCAAAACATCTAATAATATACAAAAACTGGTACATTTAAGAGGAAGGTTCAAAAGACTACACAGTAGTATAAGTGAATGCTTAGTTTCATAGCAGGCTTGTTATCCATAACTCATAGTCCTCTAAAATTAAAGAATTAATAGATGTCACCTGGAACGCAAGAAACTGTTTTAAACATTTAATAATGTACAAAAACTGGTACATTTAAGAGGATGGTTCAAAAGAATACACAGAAGTATAGGTGAATGCTTAGTTTCATAGTAGGCTTGTTATCAATAACTATTAGTCCTCTAAAATTAAAATATTGATGGATGTCACCTGGAACGCTAGAAACTGTTTAAAACATCTAATAATATAAAAAAAATGGTACATTTTAGACGAAAGTTCAAAAGAATACAAAGAAGTATAGGTGACTGTTTAGTTTCATAGTAGGCTTGTTATCAATAACTCATAGTCCTCTAAAATTAAAGAATTAATAGATGTCACCTGGAACGCTAGAAATTGCTTAAAACATCTAATAATATACAAAAACTGGTACATTTAAGAGGAAGGTTCAAAAGACTACACAGAAGTATAGGTGAATGCTTAGTTTCATAGTAGGTTTGTTATCAATAACTCATAGTCCTCTAAAATTAAAGAATTAATAGATGTCACCTGGAACGCTAAAAACTGTTTAAAAAATCTAATAATATACAAAAACATGTACATATAAGAGGATGGTTCAAAAGAATACATATAAGTATAGTTGAATGCTTAGTTTCATAGTAGGCTTGTTATCAATAACTATTAGTCCTCAAAAATTAAAGAATTAATAGATGTCACTTGGAACGCTAAAAATTGTTCAAAACATCTAATAATATACAAAAACTGGTACACTTAAGAGGAAGGTTCAAAAGACTACACAGAAGTATAGGTGAATGCTTAGTTTCATAGTAGGTTTGTTATCAATAACTCATAGTCCTCTAAAATTAAAGAATTAATAGATGTCACCTGGAACGCTAAAAACTGTTTAAAAAATCTAATAATATACAAAAACATGTACATATAAGAGGATGGTTCAAAAGAATACATATAAGTATAGTTGAATGCTTAGTTTCATAGTAGGCTTGTTATCAATAACTATTAGTCCTCTAAAATTAAAGATAGATATCACCTGGAATGCTAGAAACTGTTTAAAACATCTAATATTATACAAAAACTGGTGCATTTAAGAGGGTGGTTCAAAAGAATACATATAAGTATAGGTGAATGCTTGGTTTCATAGTAGGCTTGTTATCAATAACTATTAGTCCTCTAAAATTAAAGAATTAATAGATGTCACCTGGAATGCTAAAAACTGTTTAAAACATCTAATAATATACAAAAACTGGTACATTTAAGAGGAAGGTTCAAAAGACTACACAGAAGTATAGGTGAATGCTTAGTTTCATAGTAGGCTTGTTATCAATAACTCATAGTCCTCTAAAATTAAAGAATTATTAGATGTCACCTGGAATGGTAGAAACTGTGTAAAACATCTAATAATATACATAAACTGGTACATTTAAGAGGATGGTTCAAAAGAATACATATAAGTATAGGTGAATGCTTAGTTTCATAGTAGGCTTGTTATCAATAACTATTAGTCCTCTAAAATTAAAGTATTGATAGATGTCACCTGGAATGCTAGAAACTGTTTAAAACATCTAATAATATACAAAAACTGGTACATTTTAGAAGAAAGTTCAAAAGAATACACAGAAGTATAGGTGACTGCTTAGTTTTATAGCAGGCTTGTTATCAATAACTCATAGTCCTCTAAAATTAAAGAATTAATAGATGTCACCTGGAACGCTAAAAACTGTTTAAAACATCTAATGATATACAAAAACTGGTACATTGAAGAGGAAGGTTCAAAAGATTACACAGAAGTATAGGTGACTGCTTAGTTTCATAGTAGGCTTGTTATCAATAACTCATAATCCTCTAAAATTAAAGAATTAATAGATGTCACCTAGAACGCTAAAAACTGTATAAAACATCTAATAATATACAAAAACTGGTACATTTAAGAGGAAGGTTCAAAAGACTAAACAGAAGTATGGGTGAATGCTTAGTTTCATAGTAGGCTTGTTATCAATAACTCATAGTCCTTTAAAATTAAAGAATAAATTTATGTCACCTGGAAAGCTAAAAACTGTTTAAAACATCTAATAATATACAAAAACTGGCACATTTAAGAGGAAGGTTCAAAAGACTACACAGAAGTATAGGTGAATGCTTAGTTTCATAGTAGGCATGTTATCAATAACTCATAGTCCTCTAAAACTAAAGAATTAATAGATGTCACCTGGAACGTAAGAAACTGTTTAAAACATCTAATAATATACAAAAACTGGTACATTTAAGAGGATGGTTCAAAAGAATACGTATACGTATAGGTGAATGCTTAGTTTCATAGTAGGCTTGTTCTCAATAACTATTAGTCCTCAAAAATTAAAGAATTAATAGATGTCACTTGGAACGGTAGAAACTGTTTAAAACATCTAATTATATACAAAAACTGGTACATTTAAAAGGATGGTTCAAAAGAATACATATAAGTATAGGTGACTGCTGAGTTTCATAGTAGGCTTGTTATCAATAACTCATAGTACTCTAAAATAAAAGAATTAATAGATGTCCCCTGGAACGCTAAAAATTGTTTAAAACATCTAATAATATACAAAAACTGGTACATTTAAGAGGAAGGTTCAAAAGACTACACACAAGTATAGGTGAATGTTTAGTTTCATAGTAGGTTTGTTATCAATAACTCATAGTCCTCTAAAATTGAAGAATTAATAGATGTCACCTGGAACGCTATAACTTGTTTAAAAAATCTAATAATATACAAAAACATGTACATATAAGAGGATGGTTCAAAAGAATACATATAAGTATAGTTGAATGCTTAGTTTCATAGTAGGCTTGTTATCAATAACTATTAGTCCTCTAAAATTAAAGAATTAATAGATGTCACTTGGAAAGCTAAAAACTTTTTAAAACATCTAATAATATACAAAAACTGGTACATTTAAGAGGATGGTTCAAAAGAATACACAGAAGTATAAGTGAATGCTTAGTTTCATAGTAGGTTTGTTATCAATAACTCGTAGTCCTTTAAAATTAAAGAATTAATAGATGTCACCTGGAACGCTAAAAACTGTTTAAAACATCTAATAATATACAAAAACTGGTACATTTAAGAAGAAGGTTCAAAAGACTACACAGAAGTATAAGTGAATGCTTAGTTTCATAGTAGGTTTGTTATCAATAACTCGTAGTCCTTTAAAATTAAAGAATTAATAAATGTCACCTGGAACGCTAAAAACTGTATAAAACATCTAATAATATACAAAAACTGGTAATTTTAAGAGGAAGGTTCAAAAGACTAAACAGAAGTATGGGTGAATGCTTAGTTTCATAGTAGGCTTCTTATCAATAACTCATAGTCCTTTAAAATTAAAGAATTAATTTATGTCACTTGGAACGCTAAAAACTGTTTAAAACATCTAATAATATAAAAAAACTGGTACATTTAAGAGGAAGGTTCAAAAGAATACATATAAGTATAGGTGACTGCTGAGTTTCATAGTAGGCTTGTTATCAATAACTCATAGTACTCTAAAATAAAAGAATTAATAGATGTCCCCTGGAACGCTAAAAATTGTTTAAAACATCTAATAATATACAAAAACTGGTACATTTAAGAGGAAGGTTCAAAAGACTACACACAAGTATAGGTGAATGTTTAGTTTCATAGTAGGTTTGTTATCAATAACTCATAGTCCTCTAAAATTGAAGAATTAATAGATGTCACCTGGAACGCTATAACTTGTTTAAAAAATCTAATAATATACAAAAACATGTACATATAAGAGGATGGTTCAAAAGAATACATATAAGTATAGTTGAATGCTTAGTTTCATAGTAGGCTTGTTATCAATAACTATTAGTCCTCTAAAATTAAAGAATTAATAGATGTCACTTGGAAAGCTAAAAACTTTTTAAAACATCTAATAATATACAAAAACTGGTACATTTAAGAGGATGGTTCAAAAGAATACATAAAAGTATAGGTGAATGCTTAGTTTCATAGTAGGCTTGATATCAATAACTATTAGTCCTCTAAAATTAAAGTATTGATAGATGTCATCTGGAATGCTAGAAACTGTTTAAAACATCTAATAATATACAAAAACTGGTATATTTTAGAGGAAAGTTCAAAAGAATACACAGAAGTATAGGTGACTGCTTAGTTTCATAGTAGGCTTGTTATCAATAACTCATAGTACTCTAAAATTAAAGAATTAATAGATGTCACCTGAAACGGTAGAAACTGTTTAAAAAATCTAATAATATACAAAAACTGGTACATTTAAGAGGAAGGTTCAAAAGACTAAACAAAAGTATAGGTGAATGCTTAGTTTCATAGTAAGCTTGTTATCAATAACTCATAGTCCTTTAAAATTAAAGAATTAATTTATGTCACCTGGAACGCTAAAAACTGTTTAAAACATCTAATAATATAAAAAAACTGGTACATTTAAGAGGAAGGTTCAAAAGACTACACAGAAGTATAGGTGAATGCTTAGTTTCACAGTAGGCATGTTATCAATAACTCATAGTCCTCTAAAACTAAAGAATTAATAGATGTCACCTGGAACGTAAGAAACTGTTTAAAACATCTAATAATATACAAAAACTGGTACATTTAAGAGGATGGTTCAAAAGAATACGTATACGTATAGGTGAATGCTTAGTTTCATAGTAGGCTTGTTCTCAATAACTATTAGTCCTCAAAAATTAAAGAATTAATAGATGTCACCTGGAACGCAAGAAACTGTTTTAAACATTTAATAATGTACAAAAACTGGTACATTTAAGAGGATGGTTCAAAAGAATACATAGAAGTATAGGTGAATGCTTAGTTTCATAGTAGGCTTCTTATCAATAACTATTAGTCCTCTAAAATTAAAATATTGATGGATGTCACCTGGAACGCTAGAAACTGTTTAAAACATCTAATAATATACAAAAACTGGTACATTTAAGAGGAAGGTTCAAAAGACTACACAGAAGTATAGTTGAATGCTTAGTTTCATAGTAGGCTTGTTATCAATAACTATTAGTCCTCTAAAATTAAAGAATTAATAGATGTCACCTGGAACGCTAAAACTTGTTTAAAAAATCTAATAATATACAAAAACATGTACATATAAGAGGATGGTTCAAAACAATACATATAAGTATAGTTGAATGCTTAGTTTCATAGTAGGCTTGTTATCAATAACTATTAGTCCTCTAAAATTTAAGAATTAATAGATGTCACCTGGAACGCTAAAAACTGTTTAAAACATCTAATAATATACAAAAACTGGTACATTTAAGAGGAAGGTTCAAAAGACTACACAGAAGTATAGTTGAATGCTTAGTTTCAAAGTAGGCTTGTTATCAATAACTATTAGTCCTCTAAAATTAAAGAATTAATAGATGTCACCTGGAAAGCTAAAAACTGTTTAAAACATATAATAATATACAAAAACATGTACATATAAGAGGATGGTTAAAAAGAATACATATAAGTATAGTTGAATGCTTAGTTTCATAGTAGGCTTGTTATCAATAACTATTAGTCCTCAAAAATTAAAAAATTAATAGATGTCACTTGGAACGCTAAAAACTGTTCAAAACATCTAATAATATACAAAAACTGGTACATTTAAGAGGAAGGTTCAAAAGACTACAGAGAAGTATAGGTGAATGCTTAGTATCATAGTAGGCTTGTTATCAATAACTCATAGTCCTCTAAAATTAAAGAATTAATAGATGTCACCTGGAACGGTAGAAACTGTTTAAAACATCTAATTATATACAAAAACTGGTACATTTAAGAGGATGGTTCAAAAGAATACATATAAGTATAGGTGACTGCTGAGTTTCATAGTAGGCTTGTTATCAATAACTCATAGTACTCTAAAATTAAAGAATTAATAGATGTCACCTGGAACGCTAAAAACTGTTTAAAACATCTAATAATATACAAAAACTGGTACATTTAAGAGGAAGGTTCAAAAGACTACACAGAAGTATAGGTGAATGCTTAGTTTCATAGTAGGTTTGTTATCAATAACTCATAGTCCTCTAAAATTAAAGAATTAATAGATGTCACCTGGAACGCTAAAAACTGTTTAAAAAATCTAATAATATACAAAAACATGTACATATAAGAGGATGGTTCAAAAGAATACATATAAGTATAGTTGAATGCTTAGTTTCATAGTAGGCTTGTTATCAATAACTATTAGTCCTCAAAAATTAAAGAATTAATAGATGTCACTTGGAACGCTAAAAACTGTTCAAAACATCTAATAATATACAAAAACTGGTACATTTAATAGGAAGGTTCAAAAGACTACACAGAAGTATAGGTGAATGCTTAGTATCATAGTAGACTTGTTATCAATAACTCATAGTCCTCTAAAATTAAAGAATTAATAGATGTCACCTGGAACGGTAGAAACTGTTTAAAACATCTAATTATATAAAAAAACTGGTACATTTAAGAGGATGGTTCAAAAGAATACATATAAGTATAGGTGACTGCTGAGTTTCATAGTAGGCTTGTTATCAATAACTCATAGTCCTCTTATATTAAAGAATTAATAGATGTCACCTGGAATGCTAAAAGCTGTTTAAAACATCTAATAATATACAAAAACTGGTACATTTAAGAGGAAGGTTCAAAAGACTACACAGAAGTTTAGGTGAATGCTTAGTTTCATAGTTGGTTTGTTATCAATAACTCATAGTCCTCTAAAATTAAAGAATTAATAGATGTCACCTGGAACACTAAAAACTGTTTAAAAAATCTAATAATATACAAAAACATGTACATATAAGAGGATGGTTAAAAATAATACATATAAGTATAGTTGAATGCTTAGTTTCATAGTAGGCTTGTTATCAATAACTATTAGTCCTCAAAAATTAAAGAATTAATAGATGTCACTTGGAACGCTAAAAAGTGTTCAAAACATCTAATAATATACAAAAACTTGTACATTTAATAGGAAGGTTCAAAAGACTACACAGAAGTATAGGTGAATGCTTAGCATCATAGTAGACTTGTTATCAATAACTCATAGTCCTCTAAAATTAAAGAATTAATAGATGTCACCTGGAACGGTAGAAACTGTTTAAAACATCTAATTATATACAAAAACTGGTACATTTAAGTGGATGATTCAAAAGAATACATATAAGTATAGGTGACTGCTGAGTTTCATAATAGGCTTGTTATCAATAACTATTAGTCCTCTAAAATTAAAGTATTGATAGATGTCACCTGGAATGCTAGAAATTGTTTAAAACATCTAATAATATACAAAAACTGGTATATTTTAGAGGAAAGTTCAAAAGAATACACAGAAGTATAGGTGACTGCTGAGTTTCATAGTAGGCTTATTATCAATAACTCATAGTACTCTAAAACTAAAGAATTAATAGATGTCACCTGGAACGCTAAAAACTGTTTAAAACATCTAATAATATAAAAAAATTGGTACATTTAAGAGGAAGGTTCAAAAGACTACACAGAAGTATAGGTGAATGCTTAGTTTCATAGTAGGCTTGTTATCAATAACTCATAGTCCTCTTATATTAAAGAATTAATATATGTCACCTGGAACGCTAAAAGCTGTTTAAAACATCTAATAATATACAAAAACTGGGACATTTAAGAGGAAGGTTCAAAAGACTACACAGTAGTATAGGTGAATGCTTAGTTTCATAGTAGGCTTGTTATCAATAACTCATAGTCCTCTAAAATTAAAGAATTAATAGATGTCACCTGGAACGCAAGAAACTGTTTTAAACATTTAATAATGTACAAAAACTGGTACATTTAAGAGGATGGTTCAAAAGAATACACAGAAGTATAGGTGAATGCTTAGTTTCATAGTAGGCTTGTTATCAATAACTATTAGTCCTCTAAAATTAAAATATTGATGGATGTCACCTGGAACGCTAGAAACTGTTTAAAACATCTAATAATATAAAAAAAATGGTACATTTTAGAGGAAAGTTCAAAAGAATACAAAGAAGTATAGGTGACTGTTTAGTTTCATAGTATGCTTGTTATCAATAACTCATAGTCCTCTAAAATTAAAAAATTAATAGATGTCACTTGGAACGCTAAAAACTGTTTAAAACATCTAATAATATACAAAAACTGGTACACTTAAGAGGAAGGTTCAAAAGACTACACAGAAGTATAGGTGAATGCTTAGTATCATAGTAGACTTGTTATGAATAACTCATAGTCCTCTAAAATTAAAGAATTAATAGATGTCACCTGGAACGCTAAAAACTGTTTAAAAAATCTAATTATATACAAAAACTGGTACATTTAAGAGGATGGTTCAAAAGAATACGTATAAGTATAGGTGAATGCTTAGTTTCATAGTAGGCTTGTTATCAATAACTATTAGTCCTCTAAAATTAAAGTATTGATAGATGTCACCTGGAATGCTAGAAATTGTTTAAAACATCTAATAATATACAAAAACTGGTATATTTTAAAGGAAAGTTCAAAAGAATACACAGAAGTATAGGTGACTGCTGAGTTTCATAGTAGGCTTGTTATCAATAACTCATAGTACTCTAAAATTAAAGAATTAATAGATGTCACCTGGAACACTAAAAACTGTTTAAAACATCTAATAATATACAAAAACTGGTTTATTTTAGAGGAAAGTTCAAAAGAATACACAGAAGTATAGGTGACTGCTGAGTTTCATATTAGGCTTGTTATCAATATTTCATAGTACTCTTATATTAAAGAATTAATAGATGTCACCTGGAACGCTAAAAGCTGTTTAAAACATCTAATAATTTACAAAAACTGGTACATTTAAGAGCAAGGTTCAAAAGACTACACAGTAGTATAGGTGAATGCTTAGTTTCATAGTAGGCTTGTTATCAATAACTATTAGTCCTCTAAAATTAAAATATTTATGGGTGTCACCTGGAACGCTAGAAACTGTTTAAAACATCTAATAATATACAAAAACTGATACATTTAAGAGGATGGTTCAAAAAAATACATATAAGTATAGGTGAATGCTTAGTTTCATAGTAGGCTTGTTATTAATAACTATTAGTCCTCTAAAATTAAAGTATTGATAGATGTCACCTGGAATGCTAGAAACTGTTTAAAACATCTAATAATATACAAAAACTGGTATATTTTAGAGGAAAGTTCAAAAGAATACACAAAAGTATAGGTGACTACTGAGTTTCATATTAGGCTTGTTATCAATAACTCATAGTAATCTTATATTAAAGAATTAATAGATGTCACCTGGAACGCTAAAAGCTGTTTAAAATATCTAATAATTTACAAAAACTGTTACATTTAAGAGGAAGGTTCAAAAGACTACACAGAAGTATAGGTGAATGCTTAGTTTCATAGTAGGTTTGTTATCAATAACTCATAGTCCTCTAAAATTAAAGAATTAATAGATGTCAGCTGGAACGCTAAAAACTGTTTAAAAAATCTAATAATATACAAAAACATGTACATATAATAGGATGGTTCAAAAGAATACATATAAGTATAGTTGAATGCTTAGTTTCATAGTAGGCTTGTTATCAATAACTATTAGTCCTCAAAAATTAAAGAATTAATAGATGTCACCTGGAACGCTAAAAACTGTTCAAAACATCTAATAATATACAAAAACTGGTACATTTAAGAGGAAGGTTCAAAAGACTACACAGTAGTATAAGTGAATGCTTAGTTTCATAGCAGGCTTGTTATCCATAACTCATAGTCCTCTAAAATTAAAGAATTAATAGATGTCACCTGGAACGCAAGAAACTGTTTTAAACATTTAATAATGTACAAAAACTGGTACATTTAAGAGGATGGTTCAAAAGAATACACAGAAGTATAGGTGAATGCTTAGTTTCATAGTAGGCTTGTTATCAATAACTATTAGTCCTCTAAAATTAAAATATTGATGGATGTCACCTGGAACGCTAGAAACTGTTTAAAACATCTAATAATATAAAAAAAATGGTAAATTTTGGAGGAAAGTTCAAAAGAATACAAAGAAGTATAGGTGACTGTTTAGTTTCATAGTAGGCTTGTTATCAATAACTCATAGTCCTCTAAAATTAAAGAATTAATAGATGTCACCTGGAATGCTAGAAATTGTTTAAAACATCTAATAATATACAAAAACTGGTACATTTAAGAGGAAGGTTCAAAAGACTACACAGAAGTATAGGTGAATGCTTAGTTTCATAGTAGGTTTGTTATCAATAACTCATAGTCCTCTAAAATTAAAGAATTAATAGATGTCACCTGGAACGCTAAAAACTGTTTAAAACATCTAATAATATACAAAAACTGGTACATTTAAGAGGAAGGTTCAAAAGACTACACAGAAGTATAGGTGAATGCTTAGTTTCATAGTAGGCTTGTTATCAATAACTATTAGTCCTCTAAAATTAAAGAATTAATATATGTCACCTGGATTGCTAAAAACTGTTTAAAACATCTAATAATATACAAAAACTGGTATATTTAAGAGGAAGGTTCAAAAGACTACACAGAAGTATAGGTGAATGCTTAGTTTCATAGTAGGTTTGTTATCAATAACTCATAGTCCTCTAAAATTAAAGAATTAATAGATGTCACCTGGAACGCTAAAAACTGTTTAAAAAATCTAATAATATACAAAAACATGTACATATAAGAGGATGGTTCAAAAGAATACATATAAGTATAGTTGAATGCTTAGTTTCATAGTAGGCTTGTTATCAATAACTATTAGTCCTCAAAAATTAAAGAATTAATAGATGTCACTTGGAACGCTAAAAATTGTTCAAAACATCTAATAATATACAAAAACTGGTACACTTAAGAGGAAGGTTCAAAAGACTACACAGAAGTATAGGTGAATGCTTAGTTTCATAGTAGGTTTGTTATCAATAACTCATAGTCCTCTAAAATTAAAGAATTAATAGATGTCACCTGGAACGCTAAAACTTGTTTAAAAAATCTAATAATATACAAAAACATGTACATATAAGAGGATGGTTCAAAAGAATACATATAAGTATAGTTGAATGCTTAGTTTCATAGTAGGCTTGTTATCAATAACTATTAGTCCTCTAAAATTAAAGTATTGATAGATGTCACCTGGAATGCTAGAAATTGTTTAAAACATCTAATATTATACAAAAACTGGTATATTTTAGAGGAAAGTTCAAAGAATACACAGAAGTATAGGTGACTGCTGAGTTTCATATTAGGCTTGTTATCAATAACTCATAGTAATCTTATATTAAAGAATTAATAGATGTCACCTGGAACGCTAAAAGTTGTTTAAAATATCTAATAATTTACAAAAACTGTTACATTTAAGAGGAAGGTTCAAAAGACTACACAGAAGTATAGGTGAATGCTTAGTTTCATAGTAGGTTTGTTATCAATAAATCATAGTCCTCTAAAATTAAAGAATTAATAGATGTCAGCTGGAACGCTAAAAACTGTTTAAAAAATCTAATAATATACAAAAACATGTACATATAATAGGATGGTTCAAAAGAATACATATAAGTATAGTTGAATGCTTAGTTTCATAGTAGGCTTGTTATCAATAAATATTAGTCCTCAAAAATTAAAGAATTAATAGATGTCACCTGGAACGCTAAAAACTGTTCAAAACATCTAATAATATACAAAAACTGGTACATTTAAGAGGAAGGTTCAAAAGACTACACAGTAGTATAAGTGAATGCTTAGTTTCATAGCAGGCTTGTTATCCATAACTCATAGTCCTCTAAAATTAAAGAATTAATAGATGTCACCTGGAACGCAAGAAACTGTTTTAAACATTTAATAATGTACAAAAACTGGTACATTTAAGAGGATGGTTCAAAAGAATACACAGAAGTATAGGTGAATGCTTAGTTTCATAGTAGGCTTGTTATCAATAACTATTAGTCCTCTAAAATTAAAATATTGATGGATGTCACCTGGAACGCTAGAAACTGTTTAAAACATCTAATAATATAAAAAAAATGGTAAATTTTGGAGGAAAGTTCAAAAGAATACAAAGAAGTATAGGTGACTGTTTAGTTTCATAGTAGGCTTGTTATCAATAACTCATAGTCCTCTAAAATTAAAGAATTAATAGATGTCACCTGGAATGCTAGAAATTGTTTAAAACATCTAATAATATACAAAAACTGGTACATTTAAGAGGAAGGTTCAAAAGACTACACAGAAGTATAGGTGAATGCTTAGTTTCATAGTAGGTTTGTTATCAATAACTCATAGTCCTCTAAAATTAAAGAATTAATAGATGTCACCTGGAACGCTAAAAACTGTTTAAAACATCTAATAATATACAAAAACTGGTACATTTAAGAGGAAGGTTCAAAAGACTACACAGAAGTATAGGTGAATGCTTAGTTTCATAGTAGGCTTGTTATCAATAACTATTAGTCCTCTAAAATTAAAGAATTAATATATGTCACCTGGATTGCTAAAAACTGTTTAAAACATCTAATAATATACAAAAACTGGTATATTTAAGAGGAAGGTTCAAAAGACTACACAGAAGTATAGGTGAATGCTTAGTTTCATAGTAGGTTTGTTATCAATAACTCATAGTCCTCTAAAATTAAAGAATTAATAGATGTCACCTGGAACGCTAAAAACTGTTTAAAAAATCTAATAATATACAAAAACATGTACATATAAGAGGATGGTTCAAAAGAATACATATAAGTATAGTTGAATGCTTAGTTTCATAGTAGGCTTGTTATCAATAACTATTAGTCCTCAAAAATTAAAGAATTAATAGATGTCACTTGGAACGCTAAAAATTGTTCAAAACATCTAATAATATACAAAAACTGGTACACTTAAGAGGAAGGTTCAAAAGACTACACAGAAGTATAGGTGAATGCTTAGTTTCATAGTAGGTTTGTTATCAATAACTCATAGTCCTCTAAAATTAAAGAATTAATAGATGTCACCTGGAACGCTAAAACTTGTTTAAAAAATCTAATAATATACAAAAACATGTACATATAAGAGGATGGTTCAAAAGAATACATATAAGTATAGTTGAATGCTTAGTTTCATAGTAGGCTTGTTATCAATAACTATTAGTCCTCTAAAATTAAAGTATTGATAGATGTCACCTGGAATGCTAGAAATTGTTTAAAACATCTAATATTATACAAAAACTGGTATATTTTAGAGGAAAGTTCAAAGAATACACAGAAGTATAGGTGACTGCTGAGTTTCATATTAGGCTTGTTATCAATAACTCATAGTAATCTTATATTAAAGAATTAATAGATGTCACCTGGAACGCTAAAAGTTGTTTAAAATATCTAATAATTTACAAAAACTGTTACATTTAAGAGGAAGGTTCAAAAGACTACACAGAAGTATAGGTGAATGCTTAGTTTCATAGTAGGTTTGTTATCAATAAATCATAGTCCTCTAAAATTAAAGAATTAATAGATGTCAGCTGGAACGCTAAAAACTGTTTAAAAAATCTAATAATATACAAAAACATGTACATATAATAGGATGGTTCAAAAGAATACATATAAGTATAGTTGAATGCTTAGTTTCATAGTAGGCTTGTTATCAATAAATATTAGTCCTCAAAAATTAAAGAATTAATAGATGTCACCTGGAACGCTAAAAACTGTTCAAAACATCTAATAATATACAAAAACTGGTACATTTAAGAGGAAGGTTCAAAAGACTACACAGTAGTATAAGTGAATGCTTAGTTTCATAGCAGGCTTGTTATCCATAACTCATAGTCCTCTAAAATTAAAGAATTAATAGATGTCACCTGGAACGCAAGAAACTGTTTTAAACATTTAATAATGTACAAAAACTGGTACATTTAAGAGGATGGTTCAAAAGAATACACAGAAGTATAGGTGAATGCTTAGTTTCATAGTAGGCTTGTTATCAATAACTATTAGTCCTCTAAAATTAAAATATTGATGGATGTCACCTGGAACGCTAGAAACTGTTTAAAACATCTAATAATATAAAAAAAATGGTAAATTTTGGAGGAAAGTTCAAAAGAATACAAAGAAGTATAGGTGACTGTTTAGTTTCATAGTAGGCTTGTTATCAATAACTCATAGTCCTCTAAAATTAAAGAATTAATAGATGTCACCTGGAATGCTAGAAATTGTTTAAAACATCTAATAATATACAAAAACTGGTACATTTAAGAGGAAGGTTCAAAAGACTACACAGAAGTATAGGTGAATGCTTAGTTTCATAGTAGGTTTGTTATCAATAACTCATAGTCCTCTAAAATTAAAGAATTAATAGATGTCACCTGGAACGCTAAAAACTGTTTAAAACATCTAATAATATACAAAAACTGGTACATTTAAGAGGAAGGTTCAAAAGACTACACAGAAGTATAGGTGAATGCTTAGTTTCATAGTAGGCTTGTTATCAATAACTATTAGTCCTCTAAAATTAAAGAATTAATATATGTCACCTGGATTGCTAAAAACTGTTTAAAACATCTAATAATATACAAAAACTGGTATATTTAAGAGGAAGGTTCAAAAGACTACACAGAAGTATAGGTGAATGCTTAGTTTCATAGTAGGTTTGTTATCAATAACTCATAGTCCTCTAAAATTAAAGAATTAATAGATGTCACCTGGAACGCTAAAAACTGTTTAAAAAATCTAATAATATACAAAAACATGTACATATAAGAGGATGGTTCAAAAGAATACATATAAGTATAGTTGAATGCTTAGTTTCATAGTAGGCTTGTTATCAATAACTATTAGTCCTCAAAAATTAAAGAATTAATAGATGTCACTTGGAACGCTAAAAATTGTTCAAAACATCTAATAATATACAAAAACTGGTACACTTAAGAGGAAGGTTCAAAAGACTACACAGAAGTATAGGTGAATGCTTAGTTTCATAGTAGGTTTGTTATCAATAACTCATAGTCCTCTAAAATTAAAGAATTAATAGATGTCACCTGGAACGCTAAAACTTGTTTAAAAAATCTAATAATATACAAAAACATGTACATATAAGAGGATGGTTCAAAAGAATACATATAAGTATAGTTGAATGCTTAGTTTCATAGTAGGCTTGTTATCAATAACTATTAGTCCTCTAAAATTAAAGTATTGATAGATGTCACCTGGAATGCTAGAAATTGTTTAAAACATCTAATAATATACAAAAACTGGTATATTTTAGAGGATAGTTCAAAGAATACACAGAAGTATAGGTGACTGCTGAGTTTCATAGTAGGCTTGTTATCAATAACTCATAGTACTCTAAAATTAAAGAATTAATAGATGTCACCTGGAACACTAAAAACTGTTTAAAACATCTAATAATATACAAAAACTGGTATATTTTAGAGGAAAGTTCAAAAGAATACACAGAAGTATAGGTGACTGCTGAGTTTCATAGTAGGCTTGTTATCAATAACTCATAGTCCTCTAAAATTAAAGAATTAATAGATGTCACCTGAAACGCTAAAAACTGTTTAAAACATCTAATAATATACAAAAACTGGTACATTTAAGAGGAAGGTTCAAAAGACTACACAGAAGTATAGGTGAATGCTTAGTTTCATATTAGGTTTGTTATCAATAACTCATAGTCCTCTAAAATTAAAGAATTAATAGATGTCACCTGGAACGCTAAAAACTGTTTAAAAAATATAATAATATACAAAAACAAGTACATATAAGAGGATGGTATAAAAGAATACATATAAGTATAGTTGAATGCTTAGTTTCATAGTAGGCTTGTTATAAATAACTATTAGTCCTAAAAAATGATAGAATTAATAGATGTCACTTGGAACGCTAAAAACTGTTCAAAACATCTAATAATATACAAAAACTGGTACATTTAAAAGGAAGGTTCAAAAGACTACACAGGATGTATAGGTGAATGCTTAGTATCATAGTAGGCTTGTTATCAATAACTCATAGTACTCTAAAATTAAAGAATTAATAGATGTCACCTGGAACGCTAAAAACTGTTTAAAACATCTAATAATATACAAAAACTGGTACATTTAAGAGGAAGGTTCAAAAGACTACACATAAGAGGTGAATGCTTAGTTTCATAGTAGGTTTGTTATCAATAACTCATAGTCCTCTAAAATTAAAGAATTAATAGATGTCAGCTGGAACGCTAAAAACTGTTTAAAAAATCTAATAATATACAAAAACATGTACATATAAGAGGATGGTTCAAAAGAATACATATAAGTATAGTTGAATGCTTAGTTTCATAGTAGGCTTGTTATCAATAACTATTAGTCCTCAAAAATTAAAGAATTAATAGATGTCACCTGGAACGCTAAAAACTGTTCAAAACATCTAATAATATACAAAAACTGGTACATTTAAGAGGAAGGTTCAAAAGACTACACAGTAGTATAAGTGAATGCTTAGTTTCATAGCAGGCTTGTTATCAATAACTCATAGTCCTCTAAAATAATGAATTAATAGATGTCACCTGGAACGCAAGAAACTGTTTTAAACATTCAATAATGTACAAAAACTGGTACATTTAAGAGGATGGTTCAAAAGAATACACAGAAGTATAGGTGAATGCTTAGTTTCATAGTAGGCTTGTTATCAATAACTATTAGTCCTCTAAAATTAAAATATTGATGGATGTCACCTGGAACGCTAGAAACTGTTTAAAACATCTAATAATATTAAAAAAATGGTACATTTTAGAGGAAAGTTCAAAAGAATACAAAGAAGTATAGGTGACTGTTTAGTTTCATAGTAGGCTTGTTATCAATAACTCATAGTCCTCTAAAATTAAAGAATTAATAGATGTCACCTGGAACGCTAGAAATTGTTTAAAACATCTAATAATATACAAAAACTGGTACATTTAAGAGGAAGGTTCAAAAGACTACACAGAAGTATAGGTGAATGCTTAGTTTCATAGTAGGTTTGTTATCAATAACTCATAGTCCTCTAAAATTAAAGAATTAATAGATGTCACCTGGAACGCTAAAAACTGTTTAAAAAATCTAATAATATACAAAAACATGTACATATAAGAGGATGGTTCAAAAGAATACATATAAGTATAGTTGAATGCTTAGTTTCATAGTAGGCTTGTTATCAATAACTATTAGTCCTCAAAAATTAAAGAATTAATAGATGTCACTTGGAACGCTAAAAACTGTTCAAAACATCTAATAATATACAAAAACTGGTACACTTAAGAGGAAGGTTCAAAAGACTACACAGAAGTATAGGTGAATGCTTAGTTTCATAGTAGGTTTGTTATCAATAACTCATAGTCCTCTAAAATTAAAGAATTAATAGATGTCACCTGGAACGCTAAAACTTGTTTAAA
The DNA here is from genome assembly GCF_003573695.1 of Papaver somniferum. Lineage (NCBI taxonomy): Eukaryota > Viridiplantae > Streptophyta > Magnoliopsida > Ranunculales > Papaveraceae > Papaver > Papaver somniferum. The sequence continues at coordinate 102,586,288 of NC_039361.1, read as the reverse complement.
AAATCTAATAATATACAAAAACATGTACATATAAGAGGATGGTTCAAAAGAATACATATAAGTATAGTTGAATGCTTAGTTTCATAGTAGGCTTGTTATCAATAACTATTAGTCCTCTAAAATTAAAGTATTGATATGTCACCTGGAATGCTAGAAATTGTTTAAAACATCTAATAATATACAAAAACAGGTATATTTTAGAGGAAAGTTCAAAGAATACACAGAAGTATAGGTGACTGCTGAGTTTCATAGTAGGCTTGTTATCAATAACTTATAGTACTCTAAAATTAAAGAATTAATAGATGTCACCTGGAACACTAAAAACTGTTTAAAACATCTAATAATATACAAAAACTGGTATATTTTAGAGGAAAGTTCAAAAGAATACACAGAAGTATAGGTGACTGCTGAGTTTCATAGTAGGCTTGTTATCAATAACTCATAGTCCTCTAAAATTAAAGAATTAATAGATGTCACCTGAAATGCTAAAAACTGTTTAAAACATCTAATAATATACAAAAACTGGTACATTTAAGAGGAAGGTTCAAAAGACTACACAGAAGTATAGGTGAATGCTTAGTTTCATATTAGGTTTGTTATCAATAACTCATAGTCCTCTAAAATTAAAGAATTAATAGATGTCACCTGGAACGCTAAAAACTGTTTAAAAAATATAATAATATACAAAAACATGTACATATAAGAGGATGGTATAAAAGAATACATATAAGTATAGTTGAATGCTTAGTTTCATAGTAGGCTTGTTATAAATAACTATTAGTCCTAAAAAATGAAAGAATTAATAGATGTCACTTGGAACGCTAAAAACTGTTCAAAACATCTAATAATATACAAAAACTGGTACATTTAAAAGTAAGGTTCAAAAGACTACACAGGATGTATAGGTGAATGCTTAGTATCATAGTAGGCTTGTTATCAATAACTCATAGTACTCTAAAATTAAAGAATTAATAGATGTCACCTGGAACGCTAAAAACTGTTTAAAACATCTAATAATATACAAAAACTGGTACATTTAAGAGGAAGGTTCAAAAGACTACACATAAGAGGTGAATGCTTAGTTTCATAGTAGGTTTGTTATCAATAACTCATAGTCCTCTAAAATTAAAGAATTAATAGATGTCAGCTGGAACGCTAAAAACTGTTTAAAAAATCTAATAATATACAAAAACATGTACATATAATAGGATGGTTCAAAAGAATACATATAAGTATAGTTGAATGCTTAGTTTCATAGTAGGCTTGTTATCAATAAATATTAGTCCTCAAAAATTAAAGAATTAATAGATGTCACCTGGAACGCTAAAAACTGTTCAAAACATCTAATAATATACAAAAACTGGTACATTTAAGAGGAAGGTTCAAAAGACTACACAGTAGTATAAGTGAATGCTTAGTTTCATAGCAGGCTTGTTATCCATAACTCATAGTCCTCTAAAATTAAAGAATTAATAGATGTCACCTGGAACGCAAGAAACTGTTTTAAACATTTAATAATGTACAAAAACTGGTACATTTAAGAGGATGGTTCAAAAGAATACACAGAAGTATAGGTGAATGCTTAGTTTCATAGTAGGCTTGTTATCAATAACTATTAGTCCTCTAAAATTAAAATATTGATGGATGTCACCTGGAACGCTAGAAACTGTTTAAAACATCTAATAATATAAAAAAACTGGTACATTTAAGAGGAAGGTTCAAAAGACTACACAGAAGTATAGGTGAATGCTTAGTATCATAGTATGCTTGTTATCAATAACTCATAGTCCTCTAAAATTAAAGAATTAATAGATGTCACCTAGAACGGTAGAAACTGTTTAAAACATCTAATTATATACAAAAACTGGTACATTTAAAAGGATGGTTCAAAAGAATACATATAAGTATAGGTGACTGCTGAGTTTCATAGTAGGCTTGTTATCAATAACTCATAGTACTCTAAAATAAAAGAATTAATAGATGTCCCCTGGAACGCTAAAAATTGTTTAAAACATCTAATAATATACAAAAACTGGTACATTTAAGAGGAAGGTTCAAAAGACTACACACAAGTATAGGTGAATGTTTAGTTTCATAGTAGGTTTGTTATCAATAACTCATAGTCCTCTAAAATTGAAGAATTAATAGATGTCACCTGGAACGCTATAACTTGTTTAAAAAATCTAATAATATACAAAAACATGTACATATAAGAGGATGGTTCAAAAGAATACATATAAGTATAGTTGAATGCTTAGTTTCATAGTAGGCTTGTTATCAATAACTATTAGTCCTCTAAAATTAAAGAATTAATAGATGTCACTTGGAAAGCTAAAAACTTTTTAAAACATCTAATAATATACAAAAACTGGTACATTTAAGAGGATGGTTCAAAAGAATACACAGAAGTATAAGTGAATGCTTAGTTTCATAGTAGGTTTGTTATCAATAACTCGTAGTCCTTTAAAATTAAAGAATTAATAGATGTCACCTGGAACGCTAAAAACTGTTTAAAACATCTAATAATATACAAAAACTGGTACATTTAAGAAGAAGGTTCAAAAGACTACACAGAAGTATAAGTGAATGCTTAGTTTCATAGTAGGTTTGTTATCAATAACTCGTAGTCCTTTAAAATTAAAGAATTAATAAATGTCACCTGGAACGCTAAAAACTGTATAAAACATCTAATAATATACAAAAACTGGTAATTTTAAGAGGAAGGTTCAAAAGACTAAACAGAAGTATGGGTGAATGCTTAGTTTCATAGTAGGCTTCTTATCAATAACTCATAGTCCTTTAAAATTAAAGAATTAATTTATGTCACTTGGAACGCTAAAAACTGTTTAAAACATCTAATAATATAAAAAAACTGGTACATTTAAGAGGAAGGTTCAAAAGACTACACAGAAGTATAGGTGAATGCTTAGTTTCATAGTAGGCATGTTATCAATAACTCATAGTCCTCTAAAACTAAAGAATTAATAGATGTCACCTGGAACGTAAGAAACTGTTTAAAACATCTAATAATATACAAAAACTGGTACATTTAAGAGGATGGTTCAAAAGAATACGTATACGTATAGGTGAATGCTTAGTTTCATAGTAGGCTTGTTCTCAATAACTATTAGTCCTCAAAAATTAAAGAATTAATAGATGTCACTTGGAACGCTAAAAACTGTTCAAAACATCTAATAATATACAAAAACTGGTACATTAAAGAGGAAGGTTCAAAAGACTACACAGAAGTATAGGTGAATGCTTAGTATCATAGTAGGCTTGTTATCAATAACTCATAGTCCTCTAAAATTAAAGAATTAATAGATGTCACCTAGAACGGTAGAAACTATTTAAAACATCTAATTATATACAAAAACTGGTAAATTTAAGAGGATGGTTCAAAAGAATACATATAAGTACAGGTGACTGCTGAGTTTCATAGTAGGCTTGTTATCAATAACTCATAGTACTCTAAAATTAAAGAATTAATAGATGTAACCTGGAACGCTAAAAACTGTTTAAAACTTCTAATAATATACAAAAACTGGTACATTTAAGAGGAAGGTTCAAAAGACTACACAGAAGTATAGGTGAATGCTTAGTTTCATAGTAGGATTGTTATCAATAACTCATAGTCCTCTTATATTAAAGAATTAATAGATGTCACCTGGAACGCTAAAAGTTGTTTAAAACATCTAATAATATACAAAAACTGGTACATTTAAGAGGAAGGTTCAAAAGACTACACAGTAGTATAGGTGAATGCTTAGTTTCATAGTAGGCTTGTTATCAATAACTCATAGTCCTCTAAAATTAAAGAATTAATAGATGTCACCTGGAACGAAAGAAACTATTTTAAACTTTTAATAATGTACAAAAACTGGTACATTTAAGAGGATGGTTCAAAAGAATACACAGAAGTATAGGTGAATGCTTAGTTTCATAGTAGGCTTGTTATCAATAACTATTAGTCCTCTAAAATTAAAATATTGATGGATGTCACCTGGAACGCTAGAAACTGTTTAAAACATCTAATAATATAAAAAAACTGGTACATTTAAGAGGAAGGTTCAAAAGACTACACAGAAGTATAGGTGAATGCTTAGTATCATAGTATGCTTGTTATCAATAACTCATAGTCCTCTAAAATTAAAGAATTAATAGATGTCACCTGGAACGGTAGAAACTGTTTAAAACATCTAATTATATACAAAAACTGGTACATTTAAAAGGATGGTTCAAAAGAATACATATAAGTATAGGTGACTGCTGAGTTTCATAGTAGGCTTGTTATCAATAACTCATAGTACTCTAAAATAAAAGAATTAATAGATGTCCCCTGGAACGCTAAAAATTGTTTAAAACATCTAATAATATACAAAAACTGGTACATTTAAGAGGAAGGTTCAAAAGACTACACACAAGTATAGGTGAATGTTTAGTTTCATAGTAGGTTTGTTATCAATAACTCATAGTCCTCTAAAATTGAAGAATTAATAGATGTCACCTGGAACGCTATAACTTGTTTAAAAAATCTAATAATATACAAAAACATGTACATATAAGAGGATGGTTCAAAAGAATACATATAAGTATAGTTGAATGCTTAGTTTCATAGTAGGCTTGTTATCAATAACTATTAGTCCTCTAAAATTAAAGAATTAATAGATGTCACTTGGAAAGCTAAAAACTTTTTAAAACATCTAATAATATACAAAAACTGGTACATTTAAGAGGATGGTTCAAAAGAATACATAAAAGTATAGGTGAATGCTTAGTTTCATAGTAGGCTTGATATCAATAACTATTAGTCCTCTAAAATTAAAGTATTGATAGATGTCATCTGGAATGCTAGAAACTGTTTAAAACATCTAATAATATACAAAAACTGGTATATTTTAGAGGAAAGTTCAAAAGAATACACAGAAGTATAGGTGACTGCTTAGTTTCATAGTAGGCTTGTTATCAATAACTCATAGTACTCTAAAATTAAAGAATTAATAGATGTCACCTGAAACGGTAGAAACTGTTTAAAAAATCTAATAATATACAAAAACTGGTACATTTAAGAGGAAGGTTCAAAAGACTAAACAAAAGTATAGGTGAATGCTTAGTTTCATAGTAAGCTTGTTATCAATAACTCATAGTCCTTTAAAATTAAAGAATTAATTTATGTCACCTGGAACGCTAAAAACTGTTTAAAACATCTAATAATATAAAAAAACTGGTACATTTAAGAGGAAGGTTCAAAAGACTACACAGAAGTATAGGTGAATGCTTAGTTTCACAGTAGGCATGTTATCAATAACTCATAGTCCTCTAAAACTAAAGAATTAATATATGTCACCTGGAACGTAAGAAACTGTTTAAAACATCTAATAATATACAAAAACTGGTACATTTAAGAGGATGGTTCAAAAGAATACGTATACGTATAGGTGAATGCTTAGTTTCATAGTAGGCTTGTTCTCAATAACTATTAGTCCTCAAAAATTAAAGAATTAATAGATGTCACTTGGAACGGTAGAAACTGTTTAAAACATCTAATTATATACAAAAACTGGTACATTTAAAAGGATGGTTCAAAAGAATACATATAAGTATAGGTGACTGCTGAGTTTCATAGTAGGCTTGTTATCAATAACTCATAGTACTCTAAAATAAAAGAATTAATAGATGTCCCCTGGAACGCTAAAAATTGTTTAAAACATCTAATAATATACAAAAACTGGTACATTTAAGAGGAAGGTTCAAAAGACTACACACAAGTATAGGTGAATGTTTAGTTTCATAGTAGGTTTGTTATCAATAACTCATAGTCCTCTAAAATTGAAGAATTAATAGATGTCACCTGGAACGCTATAACTTGTTTAAAAAATCTAATAATATACAAAAACATGTACATATAAGAGGATGGTTCAAAAGAATACATATAAGTATAGTTGAATGCTTAGTTTCATAGTAGGCTTGTTATCAATAACTATTAGTCCTCTAAAATTAAAGAATTAATAGATGTCACTTGGAAAGCTAAAAACTTTTTAAAACATCTAATAATATACAAAAACTGGTACATTTAAGAGGATGGTTCAAAAGAATACATAAAAGTATAGGTGAATGCTTAGTTTCATAGTAGGCTTGATATCAATAACTATTAGTCCTCTAAAATTAAAGTATTGATAGATGTCATCTGGAATGCTAGAAACTGTTTAAAACATCTAATAATATACAAAAACTGGTATATTTTAGAGGAAAGTTCAAAAGAATACACAGAAGTATAGGTGACTGCTTAGTTTCATAGTAGGCTTGTTATCAATAACTCATAGTACTCTAAAATTAAAGAATTAATAGATGTCACCTGAAACGGTAGAAACTGTTTAAAAAATCTAATAATATACAAAAACTGGTACATTTAAGAGGAAGGTTCAAAAGACTAAACAAAAGTATAGGTGAATGCTTAGTTTCATAGTAAGCTTGTTATCAATAACTCATAGTCCTTTAAAATTAAAGAATTAATTTATGTCACCTGGAACGCTAAAAACTGTTTAAAACATCTAATAATATAAAAAAACTGGTACATTTAAGAGGAAGGTTCAAAAGACTACACAGAAGTATAGGTGAATGCTTAGTTTCACAGTAGGCATGTTATCAATAACTCATAGTCCTCTAAAACTAAAGAATTAATAGATGTCACCTGGAACGTAAGAAACTGTTTAAAACATCTAATAATATACAAAAACTGGTACATTTAAGAGGATGGTTCAAAAGAATACGTATACTTATAGGTGAATGCTTAGTTTCATAGTAGGCTTGTTCTCAATAACTATTAGTCCTCAAAAATTAAAGAATTAATAGATGTCACTTGGAACGCTAAAAACTGTTCAAAACATCTAATAATATACAAAAACTGGTACATTAAAGAGGAAGGTTCAAAAGACTACACAGAAGTATAGGTGAATGCTTAGTATCATAGTAGGCTTGTTATCAATAACTCATAGTCCTCTAAAATTAAAGAATTAATAGATGTCACCTAGAACGGTAGAAACTATTTAAAACATCTAATTATATACAAAAACTGGTAAATTTAAGAGGATGGTTCAAAAGAATACATATAAGTACAGGTGACTGCTGAGTTTCATAGTAGGCTTGTTATCAATAACTCATAGTACTCTAAAATTAAAGAATTAATAGATGTAACCTGGAACGCTAAAAACTGTTTAAAACTTCTAATAATATACAAAAACTGGTACATTTAAGAGGAAGGTTCAAAAGACTACACAGAAGTATAGGTGAATGCTTAGTTTCATAGTAGGATTGTTATCAATAACTCATAGTCCTCTTATATTAAAGAATTAATAGATGTCACCTGGAACGCTAAAAGTTGTTTAAAACATCTAATAATATACAAAAACTGGTACATTTAAGAGGAAGGTTCAAAAGACTACACAGTAGTATAGGTGAATGCTTAGTTTCATAGTAGGCTTGTTATCAATAACTCATAGTCCTCTAAAATTAAAGAATTAATAGATGTCACCTGGAACGAAAGAAACTATTTTAAACTTTTAATAATGTACAAAAACTGGTACATTTAAGAGGATGGTTCAAAAGAATACACAGAAGTATAGGTGAATGCTTAGTTTCATAGTAGGCTTGTTATCAATAACTATTAGTCCTCTAAAATTAAAATATTGATGGATGTCACCTGGAACGCTAGAAACTGTTTAAAACATCTAATAATATAAAAAAACTGGTACATTTAAGAGGAAGGTTCAAAAGACTACACAGAAGTATAGGTGAATGCTTAGTATCATAGTATGCTTGTTATCAATAACTCATAGTCCTCTAAAATTAAAGAATTAATAGATGTCACCTGGAATGGTAGAAACTGTTTAAAACATCTAATTATATACAAAAACTGGTACATTTAAAAGGATGGTTCAAAAGAATACATATAAGTATAGGTGACTGCTGAGTTTCATAGTAGGCTTGTTATCAATAACTCATAGTACTCTAAAATAAAAGAATTAATAGATGTCCCCTGGAACGCTAAAAATTGTTTAAAACATCTAATAATATACAAAAACTGGTACATTTAAGAGGAAGGTTCAAAAGACTACACACAAGTATAGGTGAATGTTTAGTTTCATAGTAGGTTTGTTATCAATAACTCATAGTCCTCTAAAATTGAAGAATTAATAGATGTCACCTGGAACGCTATAACTTGTTTAAAAAATCTAATAATATACAAAAACATGTACATATAAGAGGATGGTTCAAAAGAATACATATAAGTATAGTTGAATGCTTAGTTTCATAGTAGGCTTGTTATCAATAACTATTAGTCCTCTAAAATTAAAGAATTAATAGATGTCACTTGGAAAGCTAAAAACTTTTTAAAACATCTAATAATATACAAAAACTGGTACATTTAAGAGGATGGTTCAAAAGAATACATAAAAGTATAGGTGAATGCTTAGTTTCATAGTAGGCTTGATATCAATAACTATTAGTCCTCTAAAATTAAAGTATTGATAGATGTCATCTGGAATGCTAGAAACTGTTTAAAACATCTAATAATATACAAAAACTGGTATATTTTAGAGGAAAGTTCAAAAGAATACACAGAAGTATAGGTGACTGCTTAGTTTCATAGTAGGCTTGTTATCAATAACTCATAGTACTCTAAAATTAAAGAATTAATAGATGTCACCTGAAACGGTAGAAACTGTTTAAAAAATCTAATAATATACAAAAACTGGTACATTTAAGAGGAAGGTTCAAAAGACTAAACAAAAGTATAGGTGAATGCTTAGTTTCATAGTAAGCTTGTTATCAATAACTCATAGTCCTTTAAAATTAAAGAATTAATTTATGTCACCTGGAACGCTAAAAACTGTTTAAAACATCTAATAATATAAAAAAACTGGTACATTTAAGAGGAAGGTTCAAAAGACTACACAGAAGTATAGGTGAATGCTTAGTTTCACAGTAGGCATGTTATCAATAACTCATAGTCCTCTAAAACTAAAGAATTAATAGATGTCACCTGGAACGTAAGAAACTGTTTAAAACATCTAATAATATACAAAAACTGGTACATTTAAGAGGATGGTTCAAAAGAATACGTATACGTATAGGTGAATGCTTAGTTTCATAGTAGGCTTGTTCTCAATAACTATTAGTCCTCAAAAATTAAAGAATTAATAGATGTCACCTGGAACGCAAGAAACTGTTTTAAACATTTAATAATGTACAAAAACTGGTACATTTAAGAGGATGGTTCAAAAGAATACATAGAAGTATAGGTGAATGCTTAGTTTCATAGTAGGCTTCTTATCAATAACTATTAGTCCTCTAAAATTAAAATATTGATGGATGTCACCTGGAACGCTAGAAACTGTTTAAAACATCTAATAATATACAAAAACTGGTACATTTAAGAGGAAGGTTCAAAAGACTACACAGAAGTATAGTTGAATGCTTAGTTTCATAGTAGGCTTGTTATCAATAACTATTAGTCCTCTAAAATTAAAGAATTAATAGATGTCACCTGGAACGCTAAAACTTGTTTAAAAAATCTAATAATATACAAAAACATGTACATATAAGAGGATGGTTCAAAACAATACATATAAGTATAGTTGAATGCTTAGTTTCATAGTAGGCTTGTTATCAATAACTATTAGTCCTCTAAAATTTAAGAATTAATAGATGTCACCTGGAACGCTAAAAACTGTTTAAAACATCTAATAATATACAAAAACTGGTACATTTAAGAGGAAGGTTCAAAAGACTACACAGAAGTATAGTTGAATGCTTAGTTTCAAAGTAGGCTTCTTATCAATAACTATTAGTCCTCTAAAATTAAAGAATTAATAGATGTCACCTGGAAAGCTAAAAACTGTTTAAAACATATAATAATATACAAAAACATGTACATATAAGAGGATGGTTAAAAAGAATACATATAAGTATAGTTGAATGCTTAGTTTCATAGTAGGCTTGTTATCAATAACTATTAGTCCTCAAAAATTAAAAAATTAATAGATGTCACTTGGAACGCTAAAAACTGTTCAAAACATCTAATAATATACAAAAACTGGTACATTTAAGAGGAAGGTTCAAAAGACTACACAGAAGTATAGTTGAATGCTTAGTTTCATAGTAGGCTTGTTATCAATAACTATTAGTCCTCTAAAATTAAAGAATTAATAGATGTCACCTGGAACGCTAAAACTTGTTTAAAAAATCTAATAATATACAAAAACATGTACATATAAGAGGATGGTTCAAAACAATACATATAAGTATAGTTGAATGCTTAGTTTCATAGTAGGCTTGTTATCAATAACTATTAGTCCTCTAAAATTAAAGAATTAATAGATGTCACCTGGAACGCTAAAAACTGGTACATTTAAGAGGAAGGTTCAAAAGACTACACAGAAGTATAGGTGAATGCTTAGTTTCATAGTAGGCTTGTTATCAATAACTCATAGTCCTCTAAAATTAAAGAATTATTAGATGTCACCTGGAATGGTAGAAACTGTTTAAAACATCTAATAATATACAAAAACTGGTACATTTAAGAGGATGGTTCAAAAGAATACATATAAGTATAGGTGAATGCTTAGTTTCATAGTAGGCTTGTTATCAATAACTATTAGTCCTCTAAAATTAAAGAATTAATAGATGTCACCTGGAATGCTAAAAACTGGTACATTTAAGAGGAAGGTTCAAAAGACTACACAGAAGTATAGGTGAATGCTTAGTTTCATAGTAGGCTTGTTATCAATAACTCATAGTCCTCTAAAATTAAAGAATTATTAGATGTCACCTGGAATGGTAGAAACTGTTTAAAACATCTAATAATATACAAAAACTGGTACACTTAAGAGGATGGTTCAAAAGAATACATATAAGTATAGGTGAATGCTTAGTTTCATAGTAGGCTTGTTATCAATAACTCATAGTCCTCTAAAATTAAAGAATTATTAGATGTCACCTGGAATGGTAGAAACTGTTTAAAACATCTAATAATATACAAAAACTGGTACACTTAAGAGGATGGTTCAAAAGAATACATATAAGTATAGGTGAATGCTTAGTTTCATAGTAGGCTTGTTATCAATAACTATTAGTCCTCCAAAATTAAAGTATTGATAGATGTCACCTGGAATGCTAGAAACTGTTTAAAACATCTAATAATATACAAAAACTGGTACATTTTAGAGGAAAGTTCAAAAGAATACACAGGAGTATAGGTGACTGCTCAGTTTCATAGTAGGCTTGTTATCAATAACTCATAGTCCTCTAAAATTAAAGAATTAATAGATGTCACCTGGAACGCTAAAAATTGTTGAAAACATCTAATAATATACAAAAACTGGTACATTTAAGAGGAAGGTTCAAAACACTACACAGAAGTATAGGTGAATACTTAGTTTCATAGTAGGCTTGTTATCAATAACTCATAGTCCTCTAAAATTAATGAATTAATAGATGTCACATGGAACGCAATAAACTGTTTTAAACATTTAATAATATACAAAAACTGGTACATTTAAGATGATGGTTCAAAAGAATACACAGAAGTATAGGTGAATGCTCAGTTTCATAGTAGGCTTGTTATCAATAACTATTAGTCCTCTAAAATTAAAATATCGATAGATGTCACCTGGAACGCTAGAAACTGTTTAAAACATCTAATAATATTAAAAAAATGGTACATTTTAGAGGAAAGTTCAAAAGAATACACAGAAGTATAGTAGACTGTTTAGCTTCATAGTAGGCTTGTTATCAATAACTCATAGTCCTCTAAAATTAAAGAATTAATAGATGTCACCTGGAACGCTAAAAATTGTTTAAAACATCTAATAATATACAAAAACTGGTACATTTAAGAGGAAGGTTCAAAACACTACACAGAAGTATAGGTGAATACTTAGTTTCATAGTAGGCTTGTTATCAATAACTCATAGTCCTCTAAAATTAATGAATTAATAGATGTCACATGGAACGCAATAAACCGTTTTAAACATTTAATAATATACAAAAACTGGTACATTTAAGATGATGGTTCAAAAGAATACACAGAAGTATAGGTGAATGCTCAGTTTCATAGTAGGCTTGTTATCAATAACTATTAGTCCTCTAAAATTAAAATATCGATAGATGTCACCTGGAACGCTAGAAACTGTTTAAAACATCTAATAATATTAAAACAAATGGTACATTTTAGAGGAAAGTTCAAAAGAATACACAGAAGTATAGTAGACTGTTTAGCTTCATAGTAGGCTTGTTATCAATAACTCATAGTCCTCTAAAATTAAAGAATTAATAGATGTCACCTGGAACGCTAAAAACTGCTTAAAACATCTAATAATATACAAAAACTGGTACATTTAAGAGGAAGGTTCAAAAGAATACATATAAGTATAGGTGAATGCTTAGTTTCATAGTAGGCTTGTTATCAATAACTATTAGTCCTCTAAAATTAAAGAATTAATAGATGTCACCTGGAATGCTAAAAACTGGTACATTTAAGAGGAAGGTTCAAAAGACTACACAGAAGTATAGGTGAATGCTTAGTTTCATAGTAGGCTTGTTATCAATAACTCATAGTCCTCTAAAATTAAAGAATTATTAGATGTCACCTGGAATGGTAGAAACTGTTTAAAACATCTAATAATATACAAAAACTGGTACATTTAAGAGGATGGTTCAAAAGAATACATATAAGTATAGGTGAATGCTTAGTTTCATAGTAGGCTTGTTATCAATAACTTTTAGTCCTCTAAAATTAAAGTATTGATAGATGTCACCTGGAATGCTAGAAACTGTTTAAAACATCTAATAATATACAAAAACTGGTATATTTTAGAGGAAAGTTCAAAAGAATACACAGAAGTATAGGTGACTGCTTAGTTTCATAGTAGGCTTGTTATCAATAACTCATAGTACTCTAAAATTAAAGAATTAATAGATGTCACCTGAAACGGTAGAAACTGTTTAAAAAATCTAATAATATACAAAAACTGGTACATTTAAGAGGAAGGTTCAAAAGACTAAACAAAAGTATAGGTGAATGCTTAGTTTCATAGTAAGCTTGTTATCAATAACTCATAGTCCTTTAAAATTAAAGAATTAATTTATGTCACCTGGAACGCTAAAAACTGTTTAAAACATCTAATAATATAAAAAAACTGGTACATTTAAGAGGAAGGTTCAAAAGACTACACAGAAGTATAGGTGAATGCTTAGTTTCACAGTAGGCATGTTATCAATAACTCATAGTCCTCTAAAACTAAAGAATTAATAGATGTCACCTGGAACGTAAGAAACTGTTTAAAACATCTAATAATATACAAAAACTGGTACATTTAAGAGGATGGTTCAAAAGAATACGTATACTTATAGGTGAATGCTTAGTTTCATAGTAGGCTTGTTCTCAATAACTATTAGTCCTCAAAAATTAAAGAATTAATAGATGTCACTTGGAACGCTAAAAACTGTTCAAAACATCTAATAATATACAAAAACTGGTACATTTAAGAGGAAGGTTCAAAAGACTACATAGAAGTATAGGTGAATGCTTAGTATCATAGTAGGCTTGTCATCAATAACTCATAGTCCTCTAAAATTAAAGAATTAATAGATGTCACCTAGAATGGTAGAAACTGTTTAAAACATCTAATTATATACAAAAACTGGTAAATTTAAGAGGATGGTTCAAAAGAATACATATAAGTACAGGTGACTGCTGAGTTTCATAGTAGGCTTGTTATCAATAACTCATAGTACTCTAAAATAAAAGAATTAATAGATGTCCCCTGGAACGCTAAAAACTGTTTAAAACTTCTAATAATATACAAAAACTGGTACATTTAAGAGGAAGGTTCAAAAGACTACACAGAAGTATAGGTGAATGCTTAGTTTCATAGTAGGATTGTTATCAATAACTCATAGTCCTCTTATATTAAAGAATTAATAGATGTCACCTGGAACGCTAAAAGTTGTTTAAAACATCTAATAATATACAAAAACTGGTACATTTAAGAGGAAGGTTCAAAAGACTACACAGTAGTATAGGTGAATGCTTAGTTTCATAGTAGGCTTGTTATCAATAACTCATAGTCCTCTAAAATTAAAGAATTAATAGATGTCACCTGGAACGCAAGAAACTGTTTTAAACATTTAATAATGTACAAAAACTGGTACATTTAAGAGGATGGTTCAAAAGAATACACAGAAGTATAGGTGAATGCTTAGTTTCATAGTAGGCTTGTTATCAATAACTATTAGTCCTCTAAAATTAAAATATTGATGGATGTCACCTGGAACGCTAGAAACTGTTTAAAACATCTAATAATATAAAAAAA